>NW_027185088.1:0-34062 GCF_040668555.2 Bombus flavifrons
TTATACGTTACATGGTGATGCTATATAACGTTATACGTTATAACGTAATACTATATAATGTTGTACGTTATAACGTAATACTATATAATGTTATACGTTATAACGTAATACTATATAACGTTATACGTTATATGGTAATACTATATAACGTTATACGTCATAACGTAATACTATATAACGTTATACGTTATAACGTAATACTATATAACGTTATACGTTATAACGTAATACTATATAACGTTATACGTTATAACGTAATACTATATAACGTTATACGTTATAACGTAATACTATATAACGTTATACGTTATATGGTAATACTAAATAACGTTATACGTTATAACGTAATACTATATAACGTTATACGTTATAACGTAATACTATATAACGTTATACGTTATATGGTGATACTATATAACGTTATAACGTAATACTATATAATGTTATACGTTATAACGTAATACTATATAACGTTATACGTTATAACGTAATACTATATAACGTTATACGATATAACGTAATACTATATAACGTTATACGTTATATGGTGATACTATATAACGTTATAACGTAATACTATATAACGTTATACGTTACATGGTGATACTATATAACGTTATACGTTACATGGTGATACTATATAACGTTATACGTTATAACGTAATACTATATAATGTTATACGTTATAGCGTAATACTATATAATGTTATACGTTATAACGTAATACTATATAACGTTATACGTTATAACGTAATACTATATAACGTTATACGATATAACGTAATACTATATAACGTTATACGTTATATGGTGATACTATATAACGTTATAACGTAATACTATATAACGTTATACGTTATATGGTAATACTATATAACGTTATACGTCATAACGTAATACTATATAACGTTATACGTTATAACGTAATACTATATAACGTTATACGTTATAACGTAATACTATATAACGTTATACGTTATAACGTAATACTATATAACGTTATACGTTATATGGTAATACTATATAACGATATACGTTATAACGTAATACTATATAACGTTATACGTTATAACGTAATACGATATAACGTTATACGTTATAACGTAATACTATATAACGTTATACGTTATAACGTAATACTACATAACGTTATACGTTATAGCGTAATACTACATAACGTTATACGTTATATGGTAATACTAAATAACGTTATACGTTATAACGTAATACTATATAACGTTATACGTTATATGGTAATACTAAATAACGTTATACGTTATAACGTAATACTATATAACGTTATACGTTATAACGTAATACTATATAACGTTATACGTTATAACGTAATACTATATAACGTTATACGTTATAACGTAATACTATATAACGTTATACGTTATATGGTAATACTAAATAACGTTATACGTTATAACGTAATACTATATAACGTTATACGTTATAACGTAATACTATATAACGTTATACGTTATAACGTAATACTATATAACGTTATACGTTATACGGTAATACTATATAACGTTATACGTTATAACGTAATACTATATAACGTTATACGAAATAACGTAATACTATATAACGTTATACGTTATAACGTAATACTATATAACGTTATACGTTATAACGTAATACTACATAACGTTATACGTTATATGGTAATACTAAATAACGTTATACGTTATAACGTAATACTATATAACGTTATACGTTATAACGTAATACTATATAACGTTATACGATATAACGTAATACTATAGAACGTTATACGTTATATGGTGATACTATATAACGTTATAACGTAATACTATATAACGTTATACGTTATATGGTAATACTATATAACGTTATACGTCATAACGTAATACTATATAACGTTATACGTTATAACGTAATACTATATAACGTTATACGTTATAACGTAATACTATATAACGTTATACGATATAACGTAATACTATATAACGTTATACGTTATATGGTGATACTATATAACGTTATAACGTAATACTATATAACGTTATACGTTATAACGTATTACTACATAACGTTATACGTTATATGGTAATACTAAATAACGTTATACGTTATAACGTAATACCATATAACGTTATACGTTACATGGTGATACTATATAACGTTATACGTTACATGGTGATACTATATAACGTTATACGTTACATGGTGATACTATATAACGTTATACGTTACATGGTGATACTATATAACGTTATACGTTATAACGTAATACTATATAATGTTATACGTTATAACGTAATACTATATAATGTTATACGTTATAACGTAATACTATATAACGTTATACGTTATAACGTAACACTATATAACGTTATACGATATAACGTAATACTATATAACGTTATACGTTATAACGTAATACTATATAACGTTATACGTTATACGGTAATACTATATAACGTTATACGTTATAACGTAATACTATATAACGTTATACGTTATAACGTAATACTATATAACGTTATACGTTATAACGTAATACTACATAACGTTATACGTTATATGGTAATACTATATAACGTTATACGTTACATGGTGATACTATATAACGTTATACGTTACATGGTGATACTATATAACGTTATACGTTACATGGTGATGCTATATAACGTTATACGTTATAACGTAATACTATATAATGTTATACGTTATAACGTAATACTATATAATGTTATACGTTATAACGTAATACTATATAACGTTATACGTTATATGGTAATACTATATAACGTTATACGTCATAACGTAATACTATATAACGTTATACGTTATAACGTAATACTATATAACGTTATACGTTATAACGTAATACTATATAACGTTATACGTTATAACGTAATACTATATAACGTTATACGTTATAACGTAATACTATATAACGTTATACGTTATATGGTAATACTAAATAACGTTATACGTTATAACGTAATACTATATAACGTTATACGTTATAACGTAATACTATATAACGTTATACGTTATATGGTGATACTATATAACGTTATAACGTAATACTATATAATGTTATACGTTATAACGTAATACTATATAACGTTATACGTTATAACGTAATACTATATAACGTTATACGATATAACGTAATACTATATAACGTTATACGTTATATGGTGATACTATATAACGTTATAACGTAATACTATATAACGTTATACGTTACATGGTGATACTATATAACGTTATACGTTACATGGTGATACTATATAACGTTATACGTTATAACGTAATACTATATAATGTTATACGTTATAGCGTAATACTATATAATGTTATACGTTATAACGTAATACTATATAACGTTATACGTTATAACGTAATACTATATAACGTTATACGATATAACGTAATACTATATAACGTTATACGTTATATGGTGATACTATATAACGTTATAACGTAATACTATATAACGTTATACGTTATATGGTAATACTATATAACGTTATACGTCATAACGTAATACTATATAACGTTATACGTTATAACGTAATACTATATAACGTTATACGTTATAACGTAATACTATATAACGTTATACGTTATAACGTAATACTATATAACGTTATACGTTATAACGTAATACTATATAACGTTATACGTTATATGGTAATACTAAATAACGTTATACGTTATAACGTAATACTATATAACGTTATACGTTATAACGTAATACTATATAACGTTATACGTTATAACGTAATACTATATAACGTTATACGTTATACGGTAATACTATATAACGTTATACGTTATAACGTAATACTATATAACGTTATACGTTATACGGTAATACTATATAACGTTATACGTTATAACGTAATACTATATAACGTTATACGAAATAACGTAATACTATATAACGTTATACGTTATAACGTAATACTATATAACGTTATACGTTATAACGTAATACTACATAACGTTATACGTTATATGGTAATACTAAATAACGATATACGTTATAACGTAATACTATATAACGTTATACGTTACATGGTGATACTATATAACGTTATACGTTACATGGTGATACTATATAACGTTATACGTTATAACGTAATACTATATAACGTTATACGTTATAACGTAATACTATATAACGTTATACGTTATACGGTAATACTATATAACGTTATACGTTATAACGTAATACTATATAACGTTATACGTTATATGGTAATACTATATAACGTTATACGTCATAACGTAATACTATATAACGTTATACGTTATAACGTAATACTATATAACGTTATACGTTATAACGTAATACTATATAACGTTATACGTTATAACGTAATACTATATAACGTTATACGTTATATGGTGATACTATATAACGTTATAACGTAATACTATATAATGTTATACGTTATAACGTAATACTATATAACGTTATACGTTATAACGTAATACTATATAACGTTATACGATATAACGTAATACTATATAACGTTATACGTTATATGGTGATACTATATAACGTTATAACGTAATACTTTATAACGTTATACGTTACATGGTGATACTATATAACGTTATACGTTACATGGTGATACTATATAACGTTATACGTTATAACCTAATACTATATAATGTTATACGTTATAGCGTAATACTATATAATGTTATACGTTATAACGTAATACTATATAACGTTATACGTTATAACGTAATACTATATAACGTTATACGATATAACGTAATACTATATAACGTTATACGTCATAACGTAATACTATATAACGTTATACGTTATAACGTAATACTATATAACGTTATACGTTATAACGTAATACTATATAACGTTATACGATATAACGTAATACTATATAACGTTATACGTTATATGGTGATACTATATAACGTTATAACGTAATACTTTATAACGTTATACGTTACATGGTGATACTATATAACGTTATACGTTACATGGTGATACTATATAACGTTATACGTTATAACGTAATACTATATAATGTTATACGTTATAGCGTAATACTATATAATGTTATACGTTATAACGTAATACTATATAACGTTATACGTTATAACGTAATACTATATAACGTTATACGATATAACGTAATACTATATAACGTTATACGTTATATGGTGATACTATATAACGTTATAACGTAATACTATATAACGTTATACGTTATATGGTAATACTATATAACGTTATACGTCATAACGTAATACTATATAACGTTATACGTTATAACGTAATACTATATAACGTTATACGTTATAACGTAATACTATATAACGTTATACGTTATAACGTAATACTATATAACGTTATACGTTATATGGTAATACTATATAACGATATACGTTATAACGTAATACTATATAACGTTATACGTTATAACGTAATACGATATAACGTTATACGTTATAACGTAATACTATATAACGTTATACGTTATAACGTAATACTACATAACGTTATACGTTATAGCGTAATACTACATAACGTTATACGTTATATGGTAATACTAAATAACGTTATACGTTATAACGTAATACTATATAACGTTATACGTTATATGGTAATACTAAATAACGTTATACGTTATAACGTAATACTATATAACGTTATACGTTATAACGTAATACTATATAACGTTATACGTTATAACGTAATACTATATAACGTTATACGTTATACGGTAATACTATATAACGTTATACGTTATAACGTAATACTATATAACGTTATACGTTATAACGTAATACTATATAACGTTATACGTTATAACGTAATACTATATAACGTTATACGTTATAACGTAATACTATATAACGTTATACGTTATATGGTAATACTAAATAACGTTACACGTTATAACGTAATACTATATAACGTTATACGTTATAACGTAATACTATATAACGTTATACGTTATAACGTAATACTATATAACGTTATACGTTATACGGTAATACTATATAATGTTATACGTTATAACGTAATACTATATAACGTTATACGTTATAACGTAATACTATATAACGTTATACGTTATATGGTAATACTATATAACGTTATACGTTATAACGTAATACTATATAACGTTATACGAAATAACGTAATACTATATAACGTTATACGTTATAACGTAATACTATATAACGTTATACGTTATAACGTAATACTATATAACGTTGTACGTTACATGGTGATACTATATAACGTTATACGTTATAACGTAATACTATAAAATGTTACACGTTATGACGTAATACTATATAACGTTATACGTTATAACGTAATACTATATAACGTTATACGCTATAACGTAATACTATATAACGTTATACGTTATAACGTAATACTATATAACGTTATACGTTATAACGTAATACTATATAACGTTATACGTTATAACGTAATACTATATAACGTTATACGTTACATGGTGATACTATATAACGTTATACGTTATAACGTATTACTACATAACGTTATACGTTATATGGTAATACTAAATAACGTTATACGTTATAACGTAATACCATATAACGTTATACGTTACATGGTGATACTATATAACGTTATACGTTACATGGTGATACTATATAACGTTATACGTTACATGGTGATACTATATAACGTTATACGTTACATGGTGATACTATATAACGTTATACGTTATAACGTAATACTATATAATGTTATACGTTATAACGTAATACTATATAATGTTATACGTTATAACGTAATACTATATAACGTTATACGTTATAACGTAATACTATATAACGTTATACGTTATAACGTAATACTATATAACGTTATACGTTATACGGTAATACTATATAACGTTATACGTTATAACGTAATACTATATAACGTTATACGTTATAACGTAATACTATATAACGTTATACGTTATAACGTAATACTATATAACGTTATACGTTATAACGTAATACTATATAACGTTATACGTTATATGGTAATACTAAATAACGTTACACGTTATAACGTAATACTATATAACGTTATACGTTATAACGTAATACTATATAACGTTATACGTTATAACGTAATACTATATAACGTTATACGTTATACGGTAATACTATATAATGTTATACGTTATAACGTAATACTATATAACGTTATACGTTATAACGTAATACTATATAACGTTATACGTTATATGGTAATACTATATAACGTTATACGTTATAACGTAATACTATATAACGTTATACGAAATAACGTAATACTATATAACGTTATACGTTATAACGTAATACTATATAACGTTATACGTTATAACGTAATACTATATAACGTTGTACGTTACATGGTGATACTATATAACGTTATACGTTATAACGTAATACTATAAAATGTTACACGTTATGACGTAATACTATATAACGTTATACGTTATAACGTAATACTATATAACGTTATACGCTATAACGTAATACTATATAACGTTATACGTTATAACGTAATACTATATAACGTTATACGTTATAACGTAATACTATATAACGTTATACGTTATAACGTAATACTATATAACGTTATACGTTATAACGTAATACTATATAACGTTATACGTTATACGGTAATACTATATAATGTTATACGTTATAACGTAATACTATATAACGTTATACGTTATAACGTAATACTATATAACGTTATACGTTATATGGTAATACTATATAACGTTATACGTTATAACGTAATACTATATAACGTTATACGAAATAACGTAATACTATATAACGTTATACGTTATAACGTAATACTATATAACGTTATACGTTATAACGTAATACTATATAACGTTGTACGTTACATGGTGATACTATATAACGTTATACGTTATAACGTAATACTATAAAATGTTACACGTTATGACGTAATACTATATAACGTTATACGTTATAACGTAATACTATATAACGTTATACGCTATAACGTAATACTATATAACGTTATACGTTATAACGTAATACTATATAACGTTATACGTTATAACGTAATACTATATAACGTTATACGTTATAACGTAATACTATATAACGTTATACGTTACATGGTGATACTATATAACGTTATAACGTAATAGTATATAGCGTTATACGTTATACCGTAATACTATATAACTTTATACGTGATATGGTAATACTATATAACGTTAAACGTTATAACGTAATACTATATAACGTTATACGTTATAACGTAATACTATATAACGTTATACGTTATAACGTAATACTATATAACGTTATACGTTATAACGTAATACTATATAACGTTATACGTTATAACGTAATACTATATAACGTTATACGTTATATGGTAATACTATATAACGTTATACGTTATATGGTAATACTATATAACGTTATACGTTATAACGTATTACTACATAACGTTATACGTTATATGGTAATACTAAATAACGTTATACGTTATAACGTAATACCATATAACGTTATACGTTACATGGTGATACTATATAACGTTATACGTTACATGGTGATACTATATAACGTTATACGTTACATGGTGATACTATATAACGTTATACGTTACATGGTGATACTATATAACGTTATACGTTATAACGTAATACTATATAATGTTATACGTTATAACGTAATACTATATAATGTTATACGTTATAACGTAATACTATATAACGTTATACGTTATAACGTAATACTATATAACGTTATACGATATAACGTAATACTATATAACGTTATACGTTATATGGTGATACTATATAACGTTATAACGTAATACTATATAACGTTATACGTTATATGGTAATACTATATAACGTTATACGTCATAGCGTAATACTATATAACGTTATACGTTATAACGTAATACTATATAACGTTATACGTTATACGGTAATACTATATAACGTTACACGTTATAACGTAATACTATATAACGTTATACGTTATAACGTAATACTATATAACGTTATACGTTATAACGTAATACTAAATAACGTTATACGTTATAACGTAATACTATATAACGTTATACATTATAACGTAATACTATATAACGTTATACGTTATAACGTAATACTAAATAACGTTATACGTTATACGGTAATACTATATAACGTTATACGTTATAACGTAATACTATATAACGTTATACGTTATAACGTAATACTATATAACGTTATACGTTATAACGTAATACTACATAACGTTATACGTTATATGGTAATACTATATAACGTTATACGTTACATGGTGATACTATATAACGTTATACGTTACATGGTGATACTATATAACGTTATACGTTACATGGTGATGCTATATAACGTTATACGTTATAACGTAATACTATATAATGTTATACGTTATAACGTAATACTATATAATGTTATACGTTATAACGTAATACTATATAACGTTATACGTTATATGGTAATACTATATAACATTATACGTCATAACGTAATACTATATAACGTTATACGTTATAACGTAATACTATATAACGTTATACGTTATAACGTAATACTATATAACGTTATACGTTATATGGTGATACTATATAACGTTATAACGTAATACTATATAATGTTATACGTTATAACGTAATACTATATAACGTTATACGTTATAACGTAATACTATATAACGTTATACGATATAACGTAATACTATATAACGTTATACGTTATATGGTGATACTATATAACGTTATAACGTAATACTATATAACGTTATACGTTACATGGTGATACTATATAACGTTATACGTTACATGGTGATACTATATAACGTTATACGTTATAACGTAATACTATATAATGTTATACGTTATAGCGTAATACTATATAATGTTATACGTTATAACGTAATACTATATAACGTTATACGTTATAACGTAATACTATATAATGTTATACGATATAACGTAATACTATATAACGTTATACGTTATATGGTGATACTATATAACGTTATAACGTAATACTATATAACGTTATACGTTATATGGTAATACTATATAACGTTATACGTCATAACGTAATACTATATAACGTTATACGTTATAACGTAATACTATATAACGTTATACGTTATAACGTAATACTATATAACGTTATACGTTATAACGTAATACTATATAACGTTATACGTTATATGGTAATACTATATAACGATATACGTTATAACGTAATACTATATAACGTTATACGTTATAACGTAATACGATATAACGTTATACGTTATAACGTAATACTATATAACGTTATACGTTATACGGTAATACTATATAATGTTATACGTTATAACGTAATACTATATAACGTTATACGTTATAACGTAATACTATATAACGTTATACGTTATATGGTAATACTATATAACGTTATACGTTATAACGTAATACTATATAACGTTATACGAAATAACGTAATACTATATAACGTTATACGTTATAACGTAATACTATATAACGTTATACGTTATAACGTAATACTATATAACGTTGTACGTTACATGGTGATACTATATAACGTTATACGTTATAACGTAATACTATAAAATGTTACACGTTATGACGTAATACTATATAACGTTATACGTTATAACGTAATACTATATAACGTTATACGCTATAACGTAATACTATATAACGTTATACGTTATAACGTAATACTATATAACGTTATACGTTATAACGTAATACTATAGAACGTTATACGTTATAACGTAATACTATATAACGTTATACGTTACATGGTGATACTATATAACGTTATAACGTAATAGTATATAGCGTTATACGTTATACCGTAATACTATATAACTTTATACGTGATATGGTAATACTATATAACGTTAAACGTTATAACGTAATACTATATAACGTTATACGTTATAACGTAATACTATATAACGTTATACGTTATAACGTAATACTATATAACGTTATACGTTATAACGTAATACTATATAACGTTATACGTTATAACGTAATACTATATAACGTTATACGTTATATGGTAATACTATATAACGTTATACGTTATATGGTAATACTATATAACGTTATACGTTATAACGTATTACTACATAACGTTATACGTTATATGGTAATACTAAATAACGTTATATGTTATAACGTAATACCATATAACGTTATACGTTACATGGTGATACTATATAACGTTATACGTTACATGGTGATACTATATAACGTTATACGTTACATGGTGATACTATATAACGTTATACGTTACATGGTGATACTATATAACGTTATACGTTATAACGTAATACTATATAATGTTATACGTTATAACGTAATACTATATAATGTTATACGTTATAACGTAATACTATATAACGTTATACGTTATAACGTATTACTATATAACGTTATACGATATAACGTAATACTATATAACGTTATACGTTATATGGTGATACTATATAACGTTATAACGTAATACTATATAACGTTATACGTTATATGGTAATACTATATAACGTTATACGTCATAGCGTAATACTATATAACGTTATACGTTATAACGTAAGACTATATAACGTTATACGTTATACGGTAATACTATATAACGTTACACGTTATAACGTAATACTATATAACGTTATACGTTATAACGTAATACTATATAACGTTATACGTTATAACGTAATACTAAATAACGTTATACGTTATAACGTAATACTATATAACGTTATACATTATAACGTAATACTATATAACGTTATACGTTATAACGTAATACTAAATAACGTTATACGTTATACGGTAATACTATATAACGTTATACGTTATAACGTAATACTATATAACGTTATACGTTATAACGTAATACTATATAACGTTATACGTTATAACGTAATACTACATAACGTTATACGTTATATGGTAATACTATATAACGTTATACGTTACATGGTGATACTATATAACGTTATACGTTACATGGTGATACTATATAACGTTATACGTTACATGGTGATGCTATATAACGTTATACGTTATAACGTAATACTATATAATGTTATACGTTATAACGTAATACTATATAATGTTATACGTTATAACGTAATACTATATAACGTTATACGTTATATGGTAATACTATATAACATTATACGTCATAACGTAATACTATATAACGTTATACGTTATAACGTAATACTATATAACGTTATACGTTATAACGTAATACTATATAACGTTATACGTTATATGGTGATACTATATAACGTTATAACGTAATACTATATAATGTTATACGTTATAACGTAATACTATATAACGTTATACGTTATAACGTAATACTATATAACGTTATACGATATAACGTAATACTATATAACGTTATACGTTATATGGTGATACTATATAACGTTATAACGTAATACTATATAACGTTATACGTTACATGGTGATACTATATAACGTTATACGTTACATGGTGATACTATATAACGTTATACGTTATAACGTAATACTATATAATGTTATACGTTATAGCGTAATACTATATAATGTTATACGTTATAACGTAATACTATATAACGTTATACGTTATAACGTAATACTATATAACGTTATACGATATAACGTAATACTATATAACGTTATACGTTATATGGTGATACTATATAACGTTATAACGTAATACTATATAACGTTATACGTTATATGGTAATACTATATAACGTTATACGTCATAACGTAATACTATATAACGTTATACGTTATAACGTAATACTATATAACGTTATACGTTATAACGTAATACTATATAACGTTATACGTTATAACGTAATACTATATAACGTTATACGTTATATGGTAATACTATATAACGATATACGTTATAACGTAATACTATATAACGTTATACGTTATAACGTAATACGATATAACGTTATACGTTATAACGTAATACTATATAACGTTATACGTTATAACGTAATACTACATAACGTTATACGTTATAGCGTAATACTACATAACGTTATACGTTATATGGTAATACTAAATAACGTTATACGTTATAACGTAATACTATATAACGTTATACGTTATATGGTAATACTAAATAACGTTATACGTTATAACGTAATACTATATAACGTTATACGTTATAACGTAATACTATATAACGTTATACGTTATAACGTAATACTATATAACGTTATACGTTATACGGTAATACTATATAACGTTATACGTTATAACGTAATACTATATAACGTTATACGTTATAACGTAATACTATATAACGTTATACGTTATAACGTAATACTACATAACGTTATACGTTATATGGTAATACTATATAACGTTATACGTTACATGGTGATACTATATAACGTTATACGTTACATGGTGATACTATATAACGTTATACGTTATAACGTAATACTACATAACGTTATACGTTATAACGTAATACTATATAACGTTATACGTTATAACGTAATACTATATAACGTTATACGTTATACGTTATAACGTAATACTATATAACGTTATACGTTATAACGTAATACTACATAACGTTATACGTTATATGGTAATACTAAATAACGTTATACGTTATATGGTGATACTATATAACGTTATACGTTACATGGTGATACTATATAACGTTATACGTTACATGGTGATACTATATAACGTTATACGTTACATGGTGATACTATATAACGTTATACGTTATAACGTAATACTACATAACGTTATACGTTATAACGTAATACTATATAACGTTATACGTTATAACGTAATACTATATAACGTTATACGTTACATGGTGATACTATATAACGTTATACGTTACATGGTGATACTATATAACGTTATACGTTATAACGTAATACTACATAACGTTATACGTTATAACGTAATACTATATAACGTTATACGTTATAACGTAATACTATATAACGTTATACGTTATATGGTGATACTATATAACGTTATAACGTAATACTATATAACGTTATACGTTATATGGTAATACTATACAACGTTATACGTTATAACGTAATACTATATAACGTTATACGATATAACGTAATACTATATAACGTTATACGTTATAACGTAATACTATATAACGTTATACGTTATAACGTAATACTATATAACGTTATACGTTATAACGTAATACTATATAACGTTGTACGTTACATGGTGATACTATACAACGTTATACGTTATAACGTAATACTATAAAATGTTACACGTTATAACGTAATACTATATAACGTTATACGTTATAACGTAATACTATATAACGTTATACGTTATAACGTAATACTATATAACGTTATACGTTATAACGTAATACTACATAACGTTATACGTTATATGGTAATACTAAATAACGTTATACGTTACATGGTGATACTATATAACGTTATACGTTATAACGTAATACTATATAACGTTATACGTTACATGGTGATACTATATAACGTTATACGTTATAACGTAATACTATATAACGTTATACGTTATAACGTAATACTATATAACGTTATACGATATAACGTAATACTATATAACGTTATACGTTATAACGTAATACTATATAACGTTATACGTTATAACGTAATACTACATAACGTTATACGTTATATGGTAATACTATATAACGTTATACGTTATATGGTAATACTATATAACGTTATACGTTATATGGTAATACTATATAACGTTATACGTTATAACGTCATACTATATAACGTTATACGTTATAACGTAATACTATATAACGTTATACGTAATATGGTAAAACTATATAACGTTATACGTTATATGGTAATACTATATAACGTTATACGTTATAACGTAATATTACATAACGTTATACGTTATATGGTAATACTAAATAACGTTATACGTTATAACGTAATACTATATAACGTTATACGTTATAACGTAATACTATATAACGTTATACGTTATAACGTAATACTATATAACGTTATACGTTATAACGTAATACTATATAACGTTATACGTTATATGGTAATACTATATAACGTTATACGTTACATGGTGATACTATATAACGTTATACGTTACATGGTGATACTATATAACGTTATACGTTACATGGTGATACTATATAACGTTATACGTTACATGGTGATACTATATAACGTTATACGTTACATGGTGATACTATATAACGTTATACGTTATAACGTAATACTACATAACGTTATACGTTATAACGTAATACTATATAACGTTATACGTTATAACGTCAAACTATATAACGTTATACGTTATAACGTAATACTATATAACGTTATACGTTATAACGTAATACTACATAACGTTATACGTTATATGGTAATACTATATAACGTTATACGTTATATGGTGATACTATATAACGTTATGCGTTACATGGTGATACTATATAACGTTATACGTTATAACGTAATACTACATAACGTTATACGTTATATGGTAATACTATATAACGTTATACGTTATATGGTAATACTAAATAACGTTATACGTTATAACGTAATACTAAATAACGTTATACGTTATAACGTAATACTATATAACGTTATACGTTATAACGTAATACTATATAACGTTATACGTTACATGGTGATACTATATAACGTTATACGTTATAACGTAATACTATATAACGTTATACGTTACAACGTAATACTATATAACGTTATACGTTATAACGTAATACTATATAACGTTATACGTTATAACGTAATACTATATAACGTTATACGTTATAACGTAATACTATATAACGTTATACGTTATAACGTAATACTACATAACGTTATACGTTATATGGTAATACTATATAACGTTATACGTTATATGGTAATACTATATAACGTTATACGTTATATGGTAATACTATATAACGTTATACGTTATAACGTCATACTATATAACGTTATACGTTATAACGTAATACTATATAACGTTATACGTAATATGGTAATACTATATAACGTTATACGTTATATGGTAATACTATATAAGGTTATACGTTATAACGTAATACTACATAACGTTATACGTTATATGGTAATACTAAATAACGTTATACGTTATAACGTAATACTATATAACGTTATACGTTATAACGTAATACTATATAACGTTATGCGTTATAACGTAATACTATATAACGTTATACGTTATAACGTAATACTATATAACGTTATAAGTTATATGGTAATACTATATAACGTTATACGTTACATGGTGATACTATATAACGTTATACGTTACATGGTGATACTATATAACGTTATACGTTACATGGTGATACTATATAACGTTATACGTTACATGGTGATACTATATAACGTTATACGTTATATGGTGATACTATATAACGTTATACGTTATATGGTGATACTATATAACGTTATACGTTATATGGTAATACTATATAACGTTATACGTTATATGGTAATACTATATAACGTTATACGTTATAACGTAATACTATATAACGTTATACGTTACATGGTGATACTATATAACGTTATACGTTACATGGTGATACTATATAACGTTATACGTTATAACGTAATACTATATAACGTTATACGTTATAACGTAAGACTACATAACGTTATACGTTATATGGTAATACTATATAACGTTATACGTTATATGGTAATACTATATAACGTTATACGTTATATGGTAATACTACATAACGTTATACGTTATAACGTCATACTATATAACGTTATACGTTATAACGTAATACTATATAACGTTATACGTTACATGGTGATACTATATAACGTTATACGTTACATGGTGATACTATATAACGTTATACGTTACATGGTGATACTATATAACGTTATACGTTATAACGTAATACTATATAATGTTATACGTTATAACGTAATACTATATAATGTTATACGTCATAACGTAATACTATATAACGTTATACGTTATAACGTAATACTATATAACGTTATACGTTATAACGTAAAACTATATAACGTTATACGTTATAACGTAATACTATATAACGTTATACGTTATAACGTAATACTATATAACGTTATACGTTACATGGTGATACTATATAACGTTATACGTTACATGGTGATACTATATAACGTTATGCGTTACATGGTGATACTATATAACGTTATACGTTATAACGTAATACTACATAACGTTATATGGTAATACTATATAACGTTATACATTATATGGTAATACTATATAACGTTATGCGTTACATGGTGATACTATATAACGTTATACGTTATAACGTAATACTATATAACGTTATACGTTATAACGTAAAACTATATAACGTTATACGTTATAACGTAATACTATATAACGTTATACGTTATAACGTAATACTACATAACGTTATACGTTATATGGTAATACTATATAACGTTATACGTTATATGGTGATACTATATAACGTTATGCGTTACATGGTGATACTATATAACGTTATACGTTATAACGTAATACTACATAACGTTATACGTTATATGGTAATACTATATAACGTTATACGTTATATGGTAATACTAAATAACGTTATACGTTATAACGTAATACTAAATAACGTTATACGTTATAACGTAATACTATATAACGTTATACGTTATAACGTAATACTATATAACGTTATACGTTATATGGTAATACTATATAACGTTATACGTTATATGGTAATACTATATAACGTTATACGTTATATGGTAATACTATATAACGTTATACGTTATATGGTAATACTATATAACGTTATACGTTATATGGTAATGTTATATAATGTTATACATTATTTGGTAATACTATATAACGTTATACGTTATATGGTAATACTAAATAACGTTATACGTTATAACGTAATACTATATAACGTTATACGTTATAACGTAATACTATATAACGTTATACGTTATATGGTAATACTATATAACGTTATACGTTATATGGTAATACTATATAACGTTACACGTTATATGGTAATACTATATAACGTTATACGTTATATGGTAATACTATATAACGTTATACGTTATAACGTCATACTATATAACGTTATACGTTATAACGTAATACTATATAACGTTATACGTTACATGGTGATACTATATAACGTTATACGTTACATGGTGATACTATATAACGTTATACGTTATATGGTGCTACTATATAACGTTATACGTTATAACGTAATAGTATATAACGTTATACGTAATAACGTAATACTATATAACGTTATACGTTATATGGTAATACTATATAACGTTATACGTTATAACGTAATACTATATAAAGTTATACGTTATAACGTAATACTATATAACGTTATACGTTATATGGTAATATTATATAACGTTATACGTTATAACGTAATACTATATAACGTTATACGTTATAACGTAATACTATATAACGTTATACGTTATAACGTAATACCATATAATGTTATACGTTATAACGTAATACTATATAACGTTATACGTTATAACGTAATACCATATAATGTTATACGTTATAACGTAATACTATATAACGTTATACGTTATAACGTAATACTATATAACGTTATAACGTAATACTATATAACGTTATAACGTAATACTATATAACGTTATCCGGTATAACGTAATACTATGTAACGTTATCCGTTATAGCGTAATACTATGTAACGTTATACGTTATAACGTAATACTATATAACGTTATACGTTATAACGTAATACTATATAACGTTATACGTTATACGTTATAACGTAATACTATATAACGTTATTCGTTACATGGTGATACTATATAACTTTATAACGTAATACTATATAACGTTATACGTGATATGGTAATACTATATTATGTTATACGTTATAACGTAATACTATATAACGTTATACGTTATAACGTAATACTATATAACGTTATACGTTATAACGTAATACTACATAACGTTATACGTTATATGGTAATACTAAATAACGTTATACGTTATATGGTGATACTATATAACGTTATACGTTACATGGTGATACTATATAACGTTATACGTTACATGGTGATACTATATAACGTTATACGTTACATGGTGATACTATATAACGTTATACGTTATAACGTAATACTACATAACGTTATACGTTATAACGTAATACTATATAACGTTATACGTTATAACGTAATACTATATAACGTTATACGTTATATGGTGATACTATATAACGTTATAACGTAATACTATATAACGTTATACGTTATATGGTAATACTATATAACGTTATACGTTATAACGTAATACTATATAACGTTATACGATATAACGTAATACTATACAACGTTATACGTTATAATGTAATACTATATAACGTTATACGTTACATGGTGATACTATATAACGTTATACGTTATAACGTAATACTATATAACGTTATACGTTATAACGTAATACTATATAACGTTATACGTTATAACGTAATACTATATAACGTTATACGTTATAACGTAATACTATATAACGTTATACGTTATAACGTAATACTATATAACGTTATACGTTATAACGTAATACTACATAACGTTATACGTTATATGGTAATACTATACAACGTTATACGTTACATGGTGATACTATATAACGTTATACGTTATAACGTAATACTATATAACGTTATACGTTATAACGTAATACTATATAACGTTATACGTTATAACGTAATACTATATAACGTTATACGTTATAACGTAATACTATATAACGTTATACGTTATAACGTAATACTATATAACGTTATACGTTATAACGTAATACTACATAACGTTATACGTTATATGGTAATACTATATAACGTTATACGTTATATGGTAATACTATATGACGTTATACGTTATATGGTAATACTATATAACGTTATACGTTATAACGTCATACTATATAACGTTATACGTTATAACGTAATACTATATAACGTTATACGTTATAACGTAATACTATATAACGTTATACGTTATATGGTAATACTATATAACGTTATACGTTATTTGGTAATACTATATAACGTTATACGTTATAACGTCATACTATATAACGTTATACGTTATAACGTAATACTATATAACGTTATACGTTACATGGTGATACTATATAACGTTATACGTTACATGGTGATACTATATAACGTTATACGTTATATGGTAATACTATATAACGTTATACGTTATAACGTCATACTATATAACGTTATACGTTATAACGTAATACTATATAACGTTATACGTTACATGGTGATACTATATAACGTTATACGTTACATGGTGATACTATATAACGTTATACGTTATAACGTAATACTATATAACGTTATACGTTACATGGTGATACTATATAACGTTATACGTTACATGGTGATACTATATAACGTTATACGTTACATGGTGATACTATATAACGTTATACGTTATATGGTGATACTATATAACGTTATACGTTATATGGTGATACTATATAACGTTATACGTTATATGGTGATACTATATAACGTTATACGTTATATGGTAATACTATATAACGTTATACGTTATATGGTAATACTATATAACGTTATACGTTATAACGTAATACTATATAACGTTATACGTTACATGGTGATACTATATAACGTTATACGTTATAACGTAATACTACATAACGTTATACGTTATATGGTAATACTATATAACGTTATACATTATATGGTAATACTATATAACGTTATGCGTTACATGGTGATACTATATAACGTTATACGTTATAACGTAATACTATATAACGTTATACGTTATAACGTAAAACTATATAACGTTATACGTTATAACGTAATACTATATGACGTTATACGTTATATGGTAATACTATATAACGTTATACGTTATAACGTCATACTATATAACGTTATACGTTATAACGTAATACTATATAACGTTATACGTTATAACGTAATACTATATAACGTTATACGTTATATGGTAATACTATATAACGTTATACGTTATTTGGTAATACTATATAACGTTATACGTTATAACGTCATACTATATAACGTTATACGTTATAACGTAATACTATATAACGTTATACGTTACATGGTGATACTATATAACGTTATACGTTACATGGTGATACTATATAACGTTATACGTTATATGGTAATACTATATAACGTTATACGTTATAACGTCATACTATATAACGTTATACGTTATAACGTAATACTATATAACGTTATACGTTACATGGTGATACTATATAACGTTATACGTTACATGGTGATACTATATAACGTTATACGTTATAACGTAATACTATATAACGTTATACGTTACATGGTGATACTATATAACGTTATACGTTACATGGTGATACTATATAACGTTATACGTTACATGGTGATACTATATAACGTTATACGTTATATGGTGATACTATATAACGTTATACGTTATATGGTGATACTATATAACGTTATACGTTATATGGTGATACTATATAACGTTATACGTTATATGGTAATACTATATAACGTTATACGTTATATGGTAATACTATATAACGTTATACGTTATAACGTAATACTATATAACGTTATACGTTACATGGTGATACTATATAACGTTATACGTTATAACGTAATACTACATAACGTTATACGTTATATGGTAATACTATATAACGTTATACATTATATGGTAATACTATATAACGTTATGCGTTACATGGTGATACTATATAACGTTATACGTTATAACGTAATACTATATAACGTTATACGTTATAACGTAAAACTATATAACGTTATACGTTATAACGTAATACTATATAACGTTATACGTTATAACGTAATACTACATAACGTTATACGTTATATGGTAATACTATATAACGTTATACGTTATATGGTGATACTATATAACGTTATGCGTTACATGGTGATACTATATAACGTTATACGTTATAACGTAATACTACATAACGTTATACGTTATATGGTAATACTATATAACGTTATACGTTATATGGTAATACTAAATAACGTTATACGTTATAACGTAATACTAAATAACGTTATACGTTATAACGTAATACTATATAACGTTATACGTTATATGGTAATACTATATAACGTTATACGTTATATGGTAATACTATATAACGTTATACGTTATATGGTAATACTATATAACGTTATACGTTATATGGTAATACTATATAACGTTATACGTTATATGGTAATACTATATAACGTTATACGTTATATGGTAATACTATATAACGTTATACGTTATATGGTAATGCTATATAATGTTATACATTATTTGGTAATACTATATAACGTTATACGTTATATGGTAATACTAAATAACGTTATACGTTATAACGTAATACTATATAACGTTATACGTTATAACGTAATACTATATAACGTTATACGTTATATGGTAATACTATATAACGTTATACGTTATATGGTAATACTATATAACGTTACACGTTATATGGTAATACTATATAACGTTATACGTTATATGGTAATACTATATAACGTTATACGTTATAACGTCATACTATATAACGTTATACGTTATAACGTAATACTATATAACGTTATACGTTACATGGTGATACTATATAACGTTATACGTTACATGGTGATACTATATAACGTTATACGTTATATGGTGCTACTATATAACGTTATACGTTATAACGTAATAGTATATAACGTTATACGTAATAACATAATACTATATAACGTTATACGTTATATGGTAATACTATATAACGTTATACGTTATAACGTAATACTATATAAAGTTATACGTTATAACGTAATACTATATAACGTTATACGTTATATGGTAATATTATATAACGTTATACGTTATAACGTAATACTATATAACGTTATACGTTATAACGTAATACTATATAACGTTATACGTTATAACGTAATACCATATAATGTTATACGTTATAACGTAATACTATATAACGTTATACGTTATAACGTAATACCATATAATGTTATACGTTATAACGTAATACTATATAACGTTATACGTTATAACGTAATACTATATAACGTTATAACGTAATACTATATAACGTTATAACGTAATACTATATAACGTTATCCGGTATAACGTAATACTATGTAACGTTATCCGTTATAGCGTAATACTATGTAACGTTATACGTTATAACGTAATACTATATAACGTTATACGTTATAACGTAATACTATATAACGTTATACGTTATACGTTATAACGTAATACTATATAACGTTATTCGTTACATGGTGATACTATATAACTTTATAACGTAATACTATATAACGTTATACGTGATATGGTAATACTATATTATGTTATACGTTATAACGTAATACTATATAACGTTATACGTTATAACGTAATACTATATAACGTTATACGTTATAACGTAATACTACATAACGTTATACGTTATATGGTAATACTAAATAACGTTATACGTTATATGGTGATACTATATAACGTTATACGTTACATGGTGATACTATATAACGTTATACGTTACATGGTGATACTATATAACGTTATACGTTACATGGTGATACTATATAACGTTATACGTTATAACGTAATACTACATAACGTTATACGTTATATGGTAATACTATATAACGTTATACGTTATAACGTAATACTATATAACGTTATACGATATAACGTAATACTATAC
This sequence comes from Bombus flavifrons, assembly GCF_040668555.2. NCBI lineage: Eukaryota > Metazoa > Arthropoda > Insecta > Hymenoptera > Apidae > Bombus > Bombus flavifrons. The sequence goes on from NW_027185088.1 coordinate 23,891, forward strand.
AACGTTATACGTTATAACGTAATACTATATAACGTTATACGTTACATGGTGATACTATATAACGTTGTACGTTACATGGTGATACTATATAACGTTATACGTTATAACGTAATACTATATAACGTTATACGTTATAACGTAATACTATATAACGTTATACGTTATAACGTAATACTATATAACGTTATACGTTATAACGTAATACTATATAACGTTATACGTTATAACGTAATACTATATAACGTTATACGTTATAACGTAATACTACATAACGTTATACGTTATATGGTAATACTATACAACGTTATACGTTACATGGTGATACTATATAACGTTATACGTTATAACGTAATACTATATAACGTTATACGTTATAACGTAATACTATATAACGTTATACGTTATAACGTAATACTATATAACGTTATACGTTATAACGTAATACTATATAACGTTATACGTTATAACGTAATACTATATAACGTTATACGTTATAACGTAATACTACATAACGTTATACGTTATATGGTAATACTATATAACGTTATACGTTATATGGTAATACTATATAACGTTATACGTTATATGGTAATACTATATAACGTTATACGTTATAACGTCATACTATATAACGTTATACGTTATAACGTAATACTATATAACGTTATACGTTATATGGTAATACTATATAACGTTATACGTTATATGGTAATACTATATAACGTTATACGTTATAACGTAATACTACATAACGTTATACGTTATATGGTAATACTAAATAACGTTATACGTTATAACGTAATACTATATAACGTTATACGTTATAACGTAATACTATATAACGTTATACGTTATAACGTAATACTATATAACGTTATACGTTATAACGTAATACTATATAACGTTATACGTTATATGGTAATACTATATAACGTTATACGTTATATGGTAATACTATATAACGTTATACGTTATAACGTCATACTATATAACGTTATACGTTATAACGTAATACTATATAACGTTATACGTTACATGGTGATACTATATAACGTTATACGTTACATGGTGATACTATATAACGTTATACGTTATATGGTAATACTATATAACGTTATACGTTATAACGTCATACTATATAACGTTATACGTTATAACGTAATACTATATAACGTTATACGTTACATGGTGATACTATATAACGTTATACGTTACATGGTGATACTATATAACGTTATACGTTATAACGTAATACTATATAACGTTATACGTTACATGGTGATACTATATAACGTTATACGTTACATGGTGATACTATATAACGTTATACGTTACATGGTGATACTATATAACGTTATACGTTATATGGTGATACTATATAACGTTATACGTTATATGGTGATACTATATAACGTTATACGTTATATGGTGATACTATATAACGTTATACGTTATATGGTAATACTATATAACGTTATACGTTATATGGTAATACTATATAACGTTATACGTTATAACGTAATACTATATAACGTTATACGTTACATGGTGATACTATATAACGTTATACGTTATAACGTAATACTACATAACGTTATACGTTATATGGTAATACTATATAACGTTATACATTATATGGTAATACTATATAACGTTATGCGTTACATGGTGATACTATATAACGTTATACGTTATAACGTAATACTATATAACGTTATACGTTATAACGTAAAACTATATAACGTTATACGTTATAACGTAATACTATATAACGTTATACGTTATAACGTAATACTACATAACGTTATACGTTATATGGTAATACTATATAACGTTATACGTTATATGGTGATACTATATAACGTTATGCGTTACATGGTGATACTATATAACGTTATACGTTATAACGTAATACTACATAACGTTATACGTTATATGGTAATACTATATAACGTTATACGTTATATGGTAATACTAAATAACGTTATACGTTATAACGTAATACTAAATAACGTTATACGTTATAACGTAATACTATATAACGTTATACGTTATATGGTAATACTATATAACGTTATACGTTATATGGTAATACTATATAACGTTATACGTTATATGGTAATACTATATAACGTTATACGTTATATGGTAATACTATATAACGTTATACGTTATATGGTAATACTATATAACGTTATACGTTATATGGTAATACTAATATAACGTTATACGTTATATGGTAATACTATATAACGTTATACGTTATATGGTAATACTAAATAACGTTATACGTTATAACGTAATACTATATAACGTTATACGTTATAACGTAATACTATATAACGTTATACGTTATATGGTAATACTATATAACGTTATACGTTATATGGTAATACTATATAACGTTATACGTTATATGGTAATACTATATAACGTTATACGTTATAACGTCATACTATATAACGTTATACGTTATAACGTAATACTATATAACGTTATACGTTACATGGTGATACTATATAACGTTATACGTTACATGGTGATACTATATAACGTTATACGTTATATGGTGCTACTATATAACGTTATACGTTATAACGTAATAGTATATAACGTTATACGTAATAACGTAATACTATATAACGTTATACGTTATATGGTAATACTATATAACGTTATACGTTATAACGTAATACTATATAAAGTTATACGTTATAACGTAATACTATATAACGTTATACGTTATAACGTAATACCATATAATGTTATACGTTATAACGTAATACTATATAACGTTATACGTTATAACGTAATACCATATAATGTTATACGTTATAACGTAATACTATATAACGTTATACGTTATAACGTAATACTATATAACGTTATAACGTAATACTATATAACGTTATAACGTAATACTATATAACGTTATCCGTTATAACGTAATACTATGTAACGTTATCCGTTATAGCGTAATACTATGTAACGTTATACGTTATAACGTAATACTATATAACGTTATACGTTATAACGTAATACTATATAACGTTATACGTTATACGTTATAACGTAACACTATATAACGTTATTCGTTACTTGGTGATACTATATAACTTTATAACGTAATAGTATATAACGTTATACGTTATACCGTAATACTATATAACGTTATACGTGATATGGTAATACTATATAACGTTATACGTTATAACGTAATACTATATAACGTTATACGTTATAACGTAATACTATATAACGTTATACGTTATAACGTAATACTACATAACGTTATACGTTATATGGTAATACTAAATAACGTTATACGTTATATGGTGATACTATATAACGTTATACGTTACATGGTGATACTATATAACGTTATACGTTACATGGTGATACTATATAACGTTATACGTTACATGGTGATACTATATAACGTTATACGTTATAACGTAATACTACATAACGTTATACGTTATAACGTAATACTATATAACGTTATACGTTATAACGTAATACTATATAACGTTATACGTTATAACGTAATACTATATAACGTTATACGTTATATGGTGATACTATATAACGTTATAACGTAATACTATATAACGTTATACGTTATATGGTAATACTATATAACGTTATACGTTATAACGTAATACTATATAACGTTATACGATATAACGTAATACTATACAACGTTATACGTTATAACGTAATACTATATAACGTTATACGTTATAACGTAATACTATATAACGTTGTACGTTACATGGTGATACTATATAACGTTATACGTTATAACGTAATACTACATAACGTTATACGTTATAACGTAATACTATATAACGTTATACGTTATAACGTAATACTATATAACGTTATACGTTATATGGTGATACTATATAACGTTATAACGTAATACTATATAACGTTATACGTTATATGGTAATACTATATAACGTTATACGTTATAACGTAATACTATATAACGTTATACGATATAACGTAATACTATACAACGTTATACGTTATAACGTAATACTATATAACGTTATATGTTATAACGTAATACTATATAACGTTGTACGTTACATGGTGATACTATATAACGTTATACGTTATAACGTAATACTATATAACGTTATACGTTATAACGTAATACTATATAACGTTATACGTTATAACGTAATACTATATAACGTTATACGTTATAACGTAATACTATATAACGTTATACGTTATAACGTAATACTATATAACGTTATACGTTATAACGTAATACTACATAACGTTATACGTTATATGGTAATACTATACAACGTTATACGTTACATGGTGATGCTATATAACGTTATACGTTATAACGTAATACTATATAACGTTATACGTTATAACGTAATACTATATAACGTTATACGTTACATGGTGATACTATATAACGTTATACGTTACATGGTGATACTATATAACGTTATACGTTATATGGTAATACTATATAACGTTATACGTTATAACGTCATACTATATAACGTTATACGTTATATGGTAATACTATATAACGTTATACGTTATAACGTCATACTATATAACGTTATACGTTATAACGTAATACTATATAACGTTATACGTTATATGGTAATACTATATAACGTTATACGTTATAACGTAATACTATATAACGTTATACGTTACATGGTGATACTATATAACGTTATACGTTACATGGTGATACTCTATAACGTTATACGTTACATGGTGATACTATATAACGTTATACGTTATAACGTAATACTATATAACGTTATACGTTATAACGTAATACTATATAACGTTATACGTTATAACGTAATACTATATAACGTTATACGTTATATGGTAATACTATATAACGTTATACGTTATATGGTAATACTATATAACGTTATACGTTATAACGTCATACTATATAACGTTATACGTTATAACGTAATACTATATAACGTTATACGTTACATGGTGATACTATATAACGTTATACGTTACATGGTGATACTATATAACGTTATACGTTATATGGTAATACTATATAACGTTATACGTTATAACGTCATACTATATAACGTTATACGTTATAACGTAATACTATATAACGTTATACGTTACATGGTGATACTATATAACGTTATACGTTACATGGTGATACTATATAACGTTATACGTTATAACGTAATACTATATAACGTTATACGTTACATGGTGATACTATATAACGTTATACGTTACATGGTGATACTATATAACGTTATACGTTACATGGTGATACTATATAACGTTATACGTTATATGGTAATACTATATAACGTTATACGTTATATGGTAATACTATATAACGTTATACGTTATAACGTCATACTATATAACGTTATACGTTATAACGTAATACTATATAACGTTATACGTTACATGGTGATACTATATAACGTTATACGTTACATGGTGATACTATATAACGTTATACGTTATATGGTGCTACTATATAACGTTATACGTTATAACGTAATAGTATATAACGTTATACGTAATAACGTAATACTATATAACGTTATACGTTATATGGTAATACTATATAACGTTATACGTTATAACGTAATACTATATAAAGTTATACGTTATAACGTAATACTATATAACGTTATACGTTATAACGTAATACCATATAATGTTATACGTTATAACGTAATACTATATAACGTTATACGTTATAACGTAATACCATATAATGTTATACGTTATAACGTAATACTATATAACGTTATACGTTATAACGTAATACTATATAACGTTATAACGTAATACTATATAACGTTATAACGTAATACTATATAACGTTATCCGTTATAGCGTAATACTATGTAACGTTATCCGTTATAGCGTAATACTATGTAACGTTATACGTTATAACGTAATACTATATAACGTTATACGTTATAACGTAATACTATATAACGTTATACGTTATACGTTATAACGTAATACTATATAACGTTATTCGTTACATGGTGATACTATATAACTTTATAACGTAATAGTATATAACGTTATACGTTATACCGTAATACTATATAACGTTATACGTGATATGGTAATACTATATAACGTTATACGTTATAACGTAATACTATATAACGTTATACGTTATAACGTAATACTATATAACGTTATACGTTATATGGTGATACTATATAACGTTATACGTTATATGGTAATACTATATAACGTTATACGTTATATGGTAATACTATATAACGTTATACGTTATAACGTAATACTATATAACGTTATACGTTACATGGTGATACTATATAACGTTATACGTTATAACGTAATACTACATAACGTTATACGTTATATGGTAATACTATATAACGTTATACATTATATGGTAATACTATATAACGTTATGCGTTACATGGTGATACTATATAACGTTATACGTTATAACGTAATACTATATAACGTTATACGTTATAACGTAAAACTATATAACGTTATACGTTATAACGTAATACTATATAACGTTATACGTTATAACGTAATACTACATAACGTTATACGTTATATGGTAATACTATATAACGTTATACGTTATATGGTGATACTATATAACGTTATGCGTTACATGGTGATACTATATAACGTTATACGTTATAACGTAATACTACATAACGTTATACGTTATATGGTAATACTATATAACGTTATACGTTATATGGTAATACTAAATAACGTTATACGTTATAACGTAATACTAAATAACGTTATACGTTATAACGTAATACTATATAACGTTATACGTTATATGGTAATACTATATAACGTTATACGTTATATGGTAATACTATATAACGTTATACGTTATATGGTAATACTATATAACGTTATACGTTATATGGTAATACTATATAACGTTATACGTTATATGGTAATACTATATAACGTTATACGTTATATGGTAATACTATATAACGTTATACGTTATATGGTAATACTATATAACGTTATACGTTATATGGTAATACTAAATAACGTTATACGTTATAACGTAATACTATATAACGTTATACGTTATAACGTAATACTATATAACGTTATACGTTATATGGTAATACTATATAACGTTATACGTTATATGGTAATACTATATAACGTTATACGTTATATGGTAATACTATATAACGTTATACGTTATAACGTCATACTATATAACGTTATACGTTATAACGTAATACTATATAACGTTATACGTTACATGGTGATACTATATAACGTTATACGTTACATGGTGATACTATATAACGTTATACGTTATATGGTGCTACTATATAACGTTATACGTTATAACGTAATAGTATATAACGTTATACGTAATAACGTAATACTATATAACGTTATACGTTATATGGTAATACTATATAACGTTATACGTTATAACGTAATACTATATAAAGTTATACGTTATAACGTAATACTATATAACGTTATACGTTATAACGTAATACCATATAATGTTATACGTTATAACGTAATACTATATAACGTTATACGTTATAACGTAATACCATATAATGTTATACGTTATAACGTAATACTATATAACGTTATACGTTATAACGTAATACTATATAACGTTATAACGTAATACTATATAACGTTATAACGTAATACTATATAACGTTATCCGTTATAACGTAATACTATGTAACGTTATCCGTTATAGCGTAATACTATGTAACGTTATACGTTATAACGTAATACTATATAACGTTATACGTTATAACGTAATACTATATAACGTTATACGTTATACGTTATAACGTAACACTATATAACGTTATTCGTTACTTGGTGATACTATATAACTTTATAACGTAATAGTATATAACGTTATACGTTATACCGTAATACTATATAACGTTATACGTGATATGGTAATACTATATAACGTTATACGTTATAACGTAATACTATATAACGTTATACGTTATAACGTAATACTATATAACGTTATACGTTATAACGTAATACTACATAACGTTATACGTTATATGGTAATACTAAATAACGTTATACGTTATATGGTGATACTATATAACGTTATACGTTACATGGTGATACTATATAACGTTATACGTTACATGGTGATACTATATAACGTTATACGTTACATGGTGATACTATATAACGTTATACGTTATAACGTAATACTACATAACGTTATACGTTATAACGTAATACTATATAACGTTATACGTTATAACGTAATACTATATAACGTTATACGTTATAACGTAATACTATATAACGTTATACGTTATATGGTGATACTATATAACGTTATAACGTAATACTATATAACGTTATACGTTATATGGTAATACTATATAACGTTATACGTTATAACGTAATACTATATAACGTTATACGATATAACGTAATACTATACAACGTTATACGTTATAACGTAATACTATATAACGTTATACGTTATAACGTAATACTATATAACGTTGTACGTTACATGGTGATACTATATAACGTTATACGTTATAACGTAATACTACATAACGTTATACGTTATAACGTAATACTATATAACGTTATACGTTATAACGTAATACTATATAACGTTATACGTTATATGGTGATACTATATAACGTTATAACGTAATACTATATAACGTTATACGTTATATGGTAATACTATATAACGTTATACGTTATAACGTAATACTATATAACGTTATACGATATAACGTAATACTATACAACGTTATACGTTATAACGTAATACTATATAACGTTATATGTTATAACGTAATACTATATAACGTTGTACGTTACATGGTGATACTATATAACGTTATACGTTATAACGTAATACTATATAACGTTATACGTTATAACGTAATACTATATAACGTTATACGTTATAACGTAATACTATATAACGTTATACGTTATAACGTAATACTATATAACGTTATACGTTATAACGTAATACTATATAACGTTATACGTTATAACGTAATACTACATAACGTTATACGTTATATGGTAATACTATACAACGTTATACGTTACATGGTGATACTATATAACGTTATACGTTATAACGTAATACTATATAACGTTATACGTTATAACGTAATACTATATAACGTTATACGTTATAACGTAATACTATATAACGTTATACGTTATAACGTAATACTACATAACGTTATACGTTATATGGTAATACTATATAACGTTATACGTTATATGGTAATACTATATAACGTTATACGTTATATGGTAATACTATATAACGTTATACGTTATAACGTCATACTATATAACGTTATACGTTATAACGTAATACTATATAACGTTATACGTTATATGGTAATACTATATAACGTTATACGTTATATGGTAATACTATATAACGTTATACGTTATAACGTAATACTACATAACGTTATACGTTATATGGTAATACTAAATAACGTTATACGTTATAACGTAATACTATATAACGTTATACGTTATAACGTAATACTATATAACGTTATACGTTATAACGTAATACTATATAACGTTATACGTTATAACGTAATACTATATAACGTTATACGTTATATGGTAATACTATATAACGTTATACGTTATATGGTAATACTATATAACGTTATACGTTATAACGTCATACTATATAACGTTATACGTTATAACGTAATACTATATAACGTTATACGTTACATGGTGATACTATATAACGTTATACGTTACATGGTGATACTATATAACGTTATACGTTATATGGTAATACTATATAACGTTATACGTTATAACGTCATACTATATAACGTTATACGTTATAACGTAATACTATATAACGTTATACGTTACATGGTGATACTATATAACGTTATACGTTACATGGTGATACTATATAACGTTATACGTTATAACGTTATACTATATAACGTTATACGTTACATGGTGATACTATATAACGTTATACGTTACATGGTGATACTATATAACGTTATACGTTACATGGTGATACTATATAACGTTATACGTTATATGGTAATACTATATAACGTTATACGTTATATGGTAATACTATATAACGTTATACG
>NW_027185089.1:0-34021 GCF_040668555.2 Bombus flavifrons
CGTTATATAGTATTACGTTATAACGTATAACGTTATATAGTATTACGTTATATCGTATAACGTTATATATTATTAGGTTATAACGTATAACGTTATATAGTATTACGTTATAACGTGTAACATTTTATAGTATAACGTTATAACGTATAACGTTATATAGTATCACCATGTAACGTACAACGTTATATAGTATTATGTTATAACGTATAACGTTATATAGTATTACGTTATAACGTATAACGTTATATAGTATTACGTTATATCGTATAACGTTATATAGTATTACGTTATAACGTATAACGTTATATAGTATTACCATATAACGTATAACGTTATATAGTATTACGTTATAACGTATAACGTTATATAGTATTACGTTATAACGTATAACGTTATATAGTATTACGTTATGACGTATAACGTTATATAGTATTACCATATAACTTATAACGTTATATAGTATTACGTTATAACGTATAACGTTATATAGTATTACGTTATAACGTATAACGTTATATAGTATTACGTTATAACGTATAACGTTATATAGTATGACGTTATAACGTATAACGTTATATAGTATTACGTTATAACGTATAACGTTATATAGTATTACCATATAACGTATAACGTTATGTAGTATTACGTTATAACGTATTACGTTATATAGTATTACGTTATAACGTATAACGTTATATAGTATTACGTTATAACGTATAACGTTATATAGTATTATGTTATAACGTTATATAGTATCACCATATAACGTATAACGTTATATAGTATTACGTTATATCGTATAACGTTATATAGTATTACGTTATAACGTATTACGTTATATAGTATTACGTTATAACGTATAACGTTATATAGTATTACGTTATAATGTATAACGTTATATAGTATTACGTTATAACGTATAACATTATATAGTATTACGTTATAACGTATAACGTTATATAGTATCACCATGTAACGTATAACGTTATATAGTATCACCATGTAACGTATAACGTTATATAGTATCACCATGTAACGTATAACGTTATATAGTATTACCATATAACGTATAACGTTATATAGTATTACCATATAACGTATAACGTTATATAGTATTACGTTATAACGTATAACGTTATTTAGTATTACCATATAACGTATAACGTTATGTAGTATTACGTTATAACGTATTACGTTATATAGTATTACGTTATAACGTATAACGTTATATAGTATTACGTTATAACGTATAACGTTATATAGTATTACGTTATAACGTATAACATTATATAGTATTACGTTATAACGTATAACGTTATATAGTATCACCATGTAACGTATAACGTTATATAGTATCACCATGTAACGTATAACGTTATATAGTATCACCATGTAACGTATAACGTTATATAGTATTACCATATAACGTATAACGTTATATAGTATTACGTTATAACGTATAACGTTATATAGTATTATGTTATAACGTATAACGTTATATAGTATTACGTTATGACGTATAACGTTATATAGTATTACCATATAACGTATAACGTTATATAGTATTACGTTATAACGTATAACGTTATATAGTATTACGTTATAACGTATAACGTTATATAGTATTACGTTATAACGTATAACGTTATATAGTATGACGTTATAACGTATAACGTTATATTGTATTACGTTATAACGTATAACGTTATATAGTATTACCATATAACGTATAACGTTATGTAGTATTACGTTATAACGTATTACGTTATATAGTATTACGTTATAACGTATAACGTTATATAGTATTACGTTATAACGTATAACGTTATATAGTATTACGTTATAACGTTATATAGTATCACCATATAACGTATAACGTTATATAGTATTACGTTATATCGTATAACGTTATATAGTATTACGTTATAACGTATTACGTTATATAGTATTACGTTATAACGTATAACGTTATATAGTATTACGTTATAACGTATAACGTTATATAGTATTACGTTATAACGTATAACATTATATAGTATTACGTTATAACGTATAACGTTATATAGTATCACCATGTAACGTATAACGTTATATAGTATCACCATGTAACGTATAACGTTATATAGTATCACCATGTAACGTATAACGTTATATAGTATTACCATATAACGTATAACGTTATATAGTATTACCATATAACGTATAACGTTATATAGTATTACGTTATAACGTATAACGTTATTTAGTATTACCATATAACGTATAACGTTATGTAGTATTACGTTATAACGTATAACGTTATATAGTATTACGTTATAACGTATAACGTTATATAGTATTACGTTATAATGTATAACGTTATATAGTATTACGTTATAACGTGTAACATTTTATAGTATAACGTTATAACGTATAACGTTATATAGTATCACCATGTAACGTACAACGTTATATAGTATTACGTTATAACGTATAACGTTATATAGTATTACGTTATAACGTATAACGTTATATAGTATTACGTTATATCGTATAACGTTATATAGTATTACGTTATAACGTATAACGTTATATAGTATTACCATATAACGTATAACGTTATATAGTATTACGTTATAACGTATAACGTTATATAGTATTACGTTATAACGTATAACGTTATATAGTATTACGTTATGACGTATAACGTTATATAGTATTACCATATAACGTATAACGTTATATAGTATTACGTTATAACGTTATATAGTATCACCATATAACGTATAACGTTATATAGTATGACGTTATATCGTATAACGTTATATAGTATTACGTTATAACGTATAACGTTATATAGTATTACCATATAACGTATAACGTTATATAGTATTACCATATAACGTATAACGTTGTATAGTATTACGTTATAACGTATAACGTTATATAGTATTACGTTATAACGTATAACGTTATATAGTATTACGTTGTAACGTATAACGTTATATAGTATTACGTTGTAACGTATAACGTTATATAGTATTACGTTATAACGTATAACGTTATTTAGTATTACCATATAACGTATAACGTTATGTAGTATTACGTTATAACGTATAACGTTATATAGTATTACGTTATAACGTATAACGTTATATAGTATCACCATGTAACGTATAACGTTATATAGTATCACCATGTAACGTATAACGTTATATAGTATCACCATGTAACGTATAACGTTATATAGTATTACCATATAACGTATAACGTTATATAGTATTACCATATAACGTATAACGTTATATAGTATTACGTTATAACGTATAACGTTATTTAGTATTACCATATAACGTATAACGTTATGTAGTATTACGTTATAACGTATTACGTTATATAGTATTACGTTATAACGTATAACGTTATATAGTATTACGTTATAACGTATAACGTTATATAGTATTACGTTATAACGTATAACATTATATAGTATTACGTTATAACGTATAACGTTATATAGTATCACCATGTAACGTATAACGTTATATAGTATCACCATGTAACGTATAACGTTATATAGTATCACCATGTAACGTATAACGTTATATAGTATTACCATATAACGTATAACGTTATATAGTATTACGTTATAACGTATAACGTTATATAGTATTACGTTATAACGTATAACGTTATATAGTATTACGTTATGACGTATAACGTTATATAGTATTACCATATAACGTATAACGTTATATAGTATTACGTTATAACGTATAACGTTATATAGTATTACGTTATATCGTATAACGTTATATAGTATTACGTTATAACGTATAACGTTATATAGTATTACCATATAACGTATAACGTTATATAGTATTACGTTATAACGTTATATAGTATCACCATATAACGTATAACGTTATATAGTATGACGTTATATCGTATAACGTTATATAGTATTACGTTATAACGTATTACGTTATATAGTATTACGTTATAACGTATAACGTTATATAGTATTACGTTATAACGTATAACGTTATATAGTATTACGTTATAACGTATAACGTTATATAGTATTACGTTATGACGTATAACGTTATATAGTATTACCATATAACGTATAACGTTATATAGTATTACGTTATAACGTATAACGTTATATAGTATTACGTTATAACGTATAACGTTATATAGTATTACGTTATAACGTATAACGTTATATAGTATGACGTTATAACGTATAACGTTATATAGTATTACGTTATAACGTATAACGTTATATAGTATTACCATATAACGTATAACGTTATGTAGTATTACGTTATAACGTATTACGTTATATAGTATTACGTTATAACGTATAACGTTATATAGTATTACGTTATAACGTATAACGTTATATAGTATTACGTTATAACGTTATATAGTATCACCATATAACGTATAACGTTATATAGTATTACGTTATATCGTATAACGTTATATAGTATTACGTTATAACGTATTACGTTATATAGTATTACGTTATAACGTATAACGTTATATAGTATTACGTTATAATGTATAACGTTATATAGTATTACGTTATAACGTATAACATTATATAGTATTACGTTATAACGTATAACGTTATATAGTATCACCATGTAACGTATAACGTTATATAGTATCACCATGTAACGTATAACGTTATATAGTATCACCATGTAACGTATAACGTTATATAGTATTACCATATAACGTATAACGTTATATAGTATTACCATATAACGTATAACGTTATATAGTATTACGTTATAACGTATAACGTTATTTAGTATTACCATATAACGTATAACGTTATGTAGTATTACGTTATAACGTATTACGTTATATAGTATTACGTTATAACGTATAACGTTATATAGTATTACGTTATAACGTATAACGTTATATAGTATTACGTTATAACGTATAACATTATATAGTATTACGTTATAACGTATAACGTTATATAGTATCACCATGTAACGTATAACGTTATATAGTATCACCATGTAACGTATAACGTTATATAGTATCACCATGTAACGTATAACGTTATATAGTATTACCATATAACGTATAACGTTATATAGTATTACGTTATAACGTATAACGTTATATAGTATTACGTTATAACGTATAACGTTATATAGTATTACGTTATGACGTATAACGTTATATAGTATTACCATATAACGTATAACGTTATATAGTATTACGTTATAACGTATAACGTTATATAGTATTACGTTATAACGTATAACGTTATATAGTATTACGTTATAACGTATAACGTTATATAGTATGACGTTATAACGTATAACGTTATATTGTATTACGTTATAACGTATAACGTTATATAGTATTACCATATAACGTATAACGTTATGTAGTATTACGTTATAACGTATTACGTTATATAGTATTACGTTATAACGTATAACGTTATATAGTATTACGTTATAACGTATAACGTTATATAGTATTACCGTGTAACGTATAACGTTATATAGTATTACGTTATAACGTATAACGTTATATAGTATTACGTTATAACGTATAACGTTAGATAGTATTACGTTATAACGTATAACGTTATTTAGTATTACCATATAACGTATAACGTTATATAGTATTACGTTATAACGTATACCGTTATTTAGTATTACCATATAACGTATAACGTTATGTAGTATTACGTTATAACGTATAACGTTATATAGTATTACGTTATAACGTATAACGTTATATAGTATTACGTTATAACGTATAACGTTATATAGTATTACGTTATGACGTATAACGTTATATAGTATTACCATATAACGTATAACGTTATATAGTATTACGTTATAACGTTATATAGTATCACCATATAACGTATAACGTTATTTAGTATTACGTTATATCGTATAACGTTATATAGTATTACGTTATAACGTATTACGTTATATAGTATTACGTTATAACGTATAGCGTTATATAGTATTACGTTATAACGTATAACGTTATATAGTATCACCATGTAACGTATAACGTTATATAGTATCACCATGTAACGTATAACGTTATATAGTATCACCATGTAACGTATAGCGTTATATAGTATTACCATATAACGTATAACGTTATATAGTATTACCATATAACGTATAACGTTATATAGTATTACGTTATAACGTATAACGTTATTTAGTATTACCATATAACGTATAACGTTATGTAGTATTACGTTATAACGTATAACGTTATATAGTATTACGTTATAACGTATAACGTTATATAGTATTACGTTATAACGTATAACGATATAGTATTACCGTATAACGTATAACGTTATATAGTATTACGTTATAACGTATAACGTTATATAGTATTACGTTATAACGTATAACGTTATATAGTATTACGTTATAACGTATAACGTTATATAGTATTACGTTATAACGTATAACGTTATTTAGTATTACCATATAACGTATAACGTTATATAGTATTACGTTATAACGTATAACGTTATTTAGTATTACCATATAACGTATAACGTTATGTAGTATTACGCTATAACGTATAACGTTATATAGTATTACGTTATAACGTATAACGTTATATAGTATTACGTTATAACGTATAACGTTATATAGTATTACCATATAACGTATAACGTTATATAGTATTACGTTATAACGTATAACGTTATATAGTATTACGTTATAACGTATAACGTTATATAGTATTACGTTATAACGTATAACGTTATATAGTATTACCATATAACGTATAACGTTATATAGTATTACGTTATAACGTATAACGTTATATAGTATTACGTTATAACGTATAACGTTATATAGTATTACGTTATAACGTATAAAGTTATATAGTATTACGTTATAACGTATAACGTTATATATTATTACGTTATAACGTATAACGTTATATAGTATTACGTTATAACGTATAACGTTATATAGTATTACGTTATAACGTATAACGTTATATAGTATTACGTTATAACGTATAACGTTATATAGTATCACCATGTAACGTATAACGTTATATAGTATCACCATGTAACGTATAACGTTATATAGTATCACCATGTAACGTATAACGTTATATAGTATTACCATATAACGTATAACGTTATATAGTATTACGTTATAACGTATAACGTTATTTAGTATTACCATATAACGTATAACGTTATGTAGTATTACGTTATAACGTATAACGTTATATAGTATTACGTTATAACGTATAACGTTATATAGTATTACCGTATAACGTATAACGTTATATAGTATTACGTTATAACGTATAACGTTATATAGTATTACGTTATAACGTATAACGTTATATAGTATTACGTTATAACGTATAACGTTATTTAGTATTACCATATAACGTATAACGTTATATAGTATTACGTTATAACGTATAACGTTATATAGTATTACCATATAACGTATAACGTTATATAGTATTACGTTATAACGTATAACGTTATATAGTATTACGTTATAACGTATAACGTTATATAGTATTACGTTATAACGTATAACGTTATATAGTATGACGTTATAACGTATAACGTTATATAGTATTACGTTATAACGTATAACGTTATTTAGTATTACCATATAACGTATAACGTTATGTAGTATTACGTTATAACGTATAACGTTATATAGTATTACGTTATAACGTATAACGTTATATAGTATCACCATGTAACGTATAACGTTATATAGTATTACGTTATAACGTATAACGTTATATAGTATTACGTTATAACGCATAACGTTATATAGTATCACCATGTAACGTATAACGTTATATAGTATCACCATGTAACGTATAACGTTATATAGTATCACCATGTAACGTATAACGTTATATAGTATTACCATATAACGTATAACGTTATATAGTATTACGTTATAACGTATAACATTATATAGTATTACGTTATAACGTATAACGTTATATAGTATCACCATGTAACGTATAACGTTATATAGTATCACCATGTAACGTATAACGTTATATAGTATTACCATATAACGTATAACGTTATATAGTATTACCATATAACGTATAACGTTATATAGTATTACGTTATAACGTATAACCTTATTTAGTATTACCATATAACGTATAACGTTATGTAGTATTACGTTATAACGTATAACGTTATATAGTATTACGTTATAACGTATAACGTTATATAGTATTACGTTATAACGTATAACGATATAGTATTACCGTATAACGTATAACGTTATATAGTATTACGTTATAACGTATAACGTTATATAGTATTACGTTATAACGTATAACGTTATATAGTATTACGTTATAACGTATAACGTTATTTAGTATTACCATATAACGTATAACGTTATATAGTATTACGTTATAACGTATAACGTTATTTAGTATTACCATATAACGCATAACGTTATGTAGTATTACGCTATAACGTATAACGTTATATAGTATTACGTTATAACGTATAACGTTATATAGTATTACGTTATAACGTATAACGTTATATAGTATTACGTTATAACGTATAACGTTATATAGTATTACCATATAACGTATAACGTTATATAGTATTACGTTATAACGTATAACGTTATATAGTATTACGTTATAACGTATAACGTTATATAGTATTACGTTATAACGTATAAAGTTATATAGTATTACGTTATAACGTATAACGTTATATAGTATTACGTTATAACGTATAACGTTATATAGTATTACGTTATAACGTATAAAGTTATATAGTATTACGTTATAACGTATAACGTTATATATTATTACGTTATAACGTATAACGTTATATAGTATTACGTTATAACGTATAACGTTATATAGTATTACGTTATAACGTATAACGTTATATAGTATTACGTTATAACGTATAACGTTATATAGTATCACCATGTAACGTATAACGTTATATAGTATCACCATGTAACGTATAACGTTATATAGTATCACCATGTAACGTATAACGTTATATAGTATTACCATATAACGTATAACGTTATATAGTATTACGTTATAACGTATAACGTTATTTAGTATTACCATATAACGTATAACGTTATGTAGTATTACGTTATAACGTATAACGTTATATAGTATTACGTTATAACGTATAACGTTATATAGTATTACCGTATAACGTATAACGTTATATAGTATTACGTTATAACGTATAACGTTATATAGTATTACGTTATAACGTATAACGTTATATAGTATTACGTTATAACGTATAACGTTATTTAGTATTACCATATAACGTATAACGTTATATAGTATTACGTTATAACGTATAACGTTATATAGTATTACCATATAACGTATAACGTTATATAGTATTACGTTATAACGTATAACGTTATATAGTATTACGTTATAACGTATAACGTTATATAGTATTACGTTATAACGTATAACGTTATATAGTATGACGTTATAACGTATAACGTTATATAGTATTACGTTATAACGTATAACGTTATTTAGTATTACCATATAACGTATAACGTTATGTAGTATTACGTTATAACGTATAACGTTATATAGTATTACGTTATAACGTATAACGTTATATAGTATCACCATGTAACGTATAACGTTATATAGTATTACGTTATAACGTATAACGTTATATAGTATTACGTTATAACGCATAACGTTATATAGTATCACCATGTAACGTATAACGTTATATAGTATCACCATGTAACGTATAACGTTATATAGTATCACCATGTAACGTATAACGTTATATAGTATTACCATATAACGTATAACGTTATATAGTATTACGTTATAACGTATAACATTATATAGTATTACGTTATAACGTATAACGTTATATAGTATCACCATGTAACGTATAACGTTATATAGTATCACCATGTAACGTATAACGTTATATAGTATTACCATATAACGTATAACGTTATATAGTATTACCATATAACGTATAACGTTATATAGTATTACGTTATAACGTATAACCTTATTTAGTATTACCATATAACGTATAACGTTATGTAGTATTACGTTATAACGTATAACGTTATATAGTATTACGTTATAACGTATAACGTTATATAGTATTACGTTATAACGTATAACGATATAGTATTACCGTATAACGTATAACGTTATATAGTATTACGTTATAACGTATAACGTTATATAGTATTACGTTATAACGTATAACGTTATATAGTATTACGTTATAACGTATAACGTTATTTAGTATTACCATATAACGTATAACGTTATATAGTATTACGTTATAACGTATAACGTTATTTAGTATTACCATATAACGCATAACGTTATGTAGTATTACGCTATAACGTATAACGTTATATAGTATTACGTTATAACGTATAACGTTATATAGTATTACGTTATAACGTATAACGTTATATAGTATTACGTTATAACGTATAACGTTATATAGTATTACCATATAACGTATAACGTTATATAGTATTACGTTATAACGTATAACGTTATATAGTATTACGTTATAACGTATAACGTTATATAGTATTACGTTATAACGTATAAAGTTATATAGTATTACGTTATAACGTATAACGTTATATATTATTACGTTATAACGTATAACGTTATATAGTATTACGTTATAACGTATAACGTTATATAGTATTACGTTATAACGCATAACGTTATATAGTATCACCATGTAACGTATAACGTTATATAGTATCACCATGTAACGTATAACGTTATATAGTATCACCATGTAACGTATAACGTTATATAGTATTACCATATAACGTATAACGTTATATAGTATTACGTTATAACGTATAACGTTATATAGTATTACCATATAACGTATAACGTTATATAGTATTACGCTATAACGTATAACGTTATATAGTATTACGTTATAACGTATAACGTTATATAGTATTACGTTATAACGTATAACGTTATGTAGTATTACGTTATAACGTATAACGTTATATAGTATGACGTTATAACGTATAACGTTATATAGTATCACCATGTAACGTATAACGTTATATAGTATCACCATGTAACGTATAACGTTATATAGTATCACCATGTAACGTATAACGTTATATAGTATTACCATATAACGTATAACGTTATATAGTATTACGTTATAACGTATAACGTTATATAGTATTACGTTATAACGTATAACGTTATATAGTATTACGTTATGACGTATAACGTTATATAGTATTACCATATAACGTATAACGTTATATAGTATTACGTTATAACGTATAACGTTATATAGTATTACGTTATAACGTATAACGTTATATAGTATTACGTTATAACGTATAACGTTATATAGTATGACGTTATAACGTATAACGTTATATAGTATTACGTTATAACGTATAACGTTATATAGTATTACCATATAACGTATAACGTTATGTAGTATTACGTTATAACGTATTACGTTATATAGTATTACGTTATAACGTATAACGTTATATAGTATTACGTTATAACGTATAACGTTATATAGTATTACGTTATAACGTTATATAGTATCACCATATAACGTATAACGTTATATAGTATTACGTTATTTCGTATAACGTTATATAGTATTACGTTATAACGTATTACGTTATATAGTATTACGTTATAACGTATAACGTTATATAGTATTACGTTATAACGTATAACGTTATATAGTATTACGTTATAACGTATAACATTATATAGTATTACGTTATAACGTATAAGGTTATATAGTATCACCATGTAACGTATAACGTTATATAGTATCACCATGTAACGTATAACGTTATATAGTATCACCATATAACGTATAACGTTATATAGTATGACGTTATATCGTATAACGTTATATAGTATTACGTTATAACGTATTACGTTATATAGTATTACGTTATAACGTATAACGTTATATAGTATTACGTTATAACGTATAACGTTATATAGTATTACCATATAACGTATAACGTTATATAGTATTACGTTATAAGGTATAACGTTATTTAGTATTACCATATAACGTATAACGTTATGTAGTATTACGTTATAACGTATAACGTTATATAGTATTACGTTATAACGTATAACGTTATATAGTATTACGTTATAACGTATAACGTTATATAGTATTACCGTGTAACGTATAACGTTATATAGTATTACGTTATAACGTATAACGTTATATAGTATTACGTTATAACGTATAACGTTAGATAGTATTACGTTATAACGTATAACGTTATTTAGTATTACCATATAACGTATAACGTTATATAGTATTACGTTATAACGTATAACGTTATTTAGTATTACCATATAACGTATAACGTTATGTAGTATTACGTTATAACGTATAACGTTATATAGTATTACGTTATAACGTATAACGTTATATATTATTACCATATAACGTATAACGTTATATAGTATTACCATATAACGTATAACGTTGTATAGTATTACGTTATAACGTATAACGTTATATAGTATTACGTTATAACGTATAACGTTATATAGTATTACGTTGTAACGTATAACGTTATATAGTATTACGTTATAACGTATAACGTTATATAGTATTACGTTATAACGTATAACGTTATTTAGTATTACCATATAACGTATAACGTTATGTAGTATTACGTTATAACGTATAACGTTATATAGTATTACGTTATAACGTATAACGTTATATAGTATTACGTTATAACGTATAACGTTATATAGTATTACGTTATGACGTATAACGTTATATAGTATTACCATATAACGTATAACGTTATATAGTATTACGTTATAACGTTATATAGTATCACCATATAACGTATAACGTTATTTAGTATTACGTTATATCGTATAACGTTATATAGTATTACGTTATAACGTATTACGTTATATAGTATTACGTTATAACGTATAGCGTTATATAGTATTACGTTATAACGTATAACGTTATATAGTATTACGTTATAACGTATAACGTTATATAGTATTACGTTAGAACGTATAACATTATATAGTATTACGTTATAACGTATAACGTTATATAGTATCACCATGTAACGTATAACGTTATATAGTATCACCATGTAACGTATAACGTTATATAGTATCACCATGTAACGTATAGCGTTATATAGTATTACCATATAACGTATAACGTTATATAGTATTACCATATAACATATAACGTTATATAGTATTACGTTATAACGTATAACGTTATTTAGTATTACCATATAACGTATAACGTTATGTAGTATTACGTTATAACGTATAACGTTATATAGTATTACGTTATAACGTATAACGTTATATAGTATTACGTTATAACGTATAACGATATAGTATTACCGTATAACGTATAACGTTATATAGTATTACGTTATAACGTATAACGTTATATAGTATTACGTTATAACGTATAACGTTATATAGTATTACGTTATAACGTATAACGTTATATAGTATTACGTTATAACGTATAACGTTATTTAGTATTACCATATAACGTATAACGTTATATAGTATTACGTTATAACGTATAACGTTATTTAGTATTACCATATAACGTATAACGTTATGTAGTATTACGCTATAACGTATAACGTTATATAGTATTACGTTATAACGTATAACGTTATATAGTATTACGTTATAACGTATAACGTTATATAGTATTACCATATAACGTATAACGTTATATAGTATTACGTTATAACGTATAACGTTATATAGTATTACGTTATAACGTATAACGTTATATAGTATTACGTTATAACGTATAAAGTTATATAGTATTACGTTATAACGTATAACGTTATATATTATTACGTTATAACGTATAACGTTATATAGTATTACGTTATAACGTATAACGTTATATAGTATTACGTTATAACGTATAACGTTATATAGTATTACGTTATAACGTATAACGTTATATAGTATCACCATGTAACGTATAACGTTATATAGTATCACCATGTAACGTATAACGTTATATAGTATCACCATGTAACGTAAAACGTTATATAGTATTACCATATAACGTATAACGTTATATAGTATTACGTTATAACGTATAACGTTATATAGTATTACCATATAACGTATAACGTTATATAGTATTACGTTATAACGTTATATAGTATCACCATATAACGTATAACGTTATTTAGTATTACGTTATATCGTATAACGTTATATAGTATTACGTTATAACGTATTACGTTATATAGTATTACGTTATAACGTATAGCGTTATATAGTATTACGTTATAACGTATAACGTTATATAGTATTACGTTATAACGTATAACGTTATATAGTATTACGTTATAACGTATAACGTTATATAGTATTACGTTATAACGTATAACGTTATATAGTATCACCATGTAACGTATAACGTTATATAGTATCACCATGTAACGTATAACGTTATATAGTATCACCATGTAACGTATAACGTTATATAGTATCACCATGTAACGTAAAACGTTATATAGTATTACCATATAACGTATAACGTTATATAGTATTACGTTATAACGTATAACGTTATATAGTATTACCATATAACGTATAACGTTATATAGTATTACGTTATAACGTTATATAGTATCACCATATAACGTATAACGTTATTTAGTATTACGTTATATCGTATAACGTTATATAGTATTACGTTATAACGTATTACGTTATATAGTATTACGTTATAACGTATAGCGTTATATAGTATTACGTTATAACGTATAACGTTATATAGTATTACGTTATAACGTATAACGTTATATAGTATTACGTTAGAACGTATAACATTATATAGTATTACGTTATAACGTATAACGTTATATAGTATCACCATGTAACGTATAACGTTATATAGTATCACCATGTAACGTATAACGTTATATAGTATCACCATGTAACGTATAGCGTTATATAGTATTACCATATAACGTATAACGTTATATAGTATTACCATATAACATATAACGTTATATAGTATTACGTTATAACGTATAACGTTATTTAGTATTACCATATAACGTATAACGTTATGTAGTATTACGTTATAACGTATAACGTTATATAGTATTACGTTATAACGTATAACGTTATATAGTATTACGTTATAACGTATAACGATATAGTATTACCGTATAACGTATAACGTTATATAGTATTACGTTATAACGTATAACGTTATATAGTATTACGTTATAACGTATAACGTTATATAGTATTACGTTATAACGTATAACGTTATATAGTATTACGTTATAACGTATAACGTTATTTAGTATTACCATATAACGTATAACGTTATATAGTATTACGTTATAACGTATAACGTTATTTAGTATTACCATATAACGTATAACGTTATGTAGTATTACGCTATAACGTATAACGTTATATAGTATTACGTTATAACGTATAACGTTATATAGTATTACGTTATAACGTATAACGTTATATAGTATTACCATATAACGTATAACGTTATATAGTATTACGTTATAACGTATAACGTTATATAGTATTACGTTATAACGTATAACGTTATATAGTATTACGTTATAACGTATAAAGTTATATAGTATTACGTTATAACGTATAACGTTATATATTATTACGTTATAACGTATAACGTTATATAGTATTACGTTATAACGTATAACGTTATATAGTATTACGTTATAACGTATAACGTTATATAGTATTACGTTATAACGTATAACGTTATATAGTATCACCATGTAACGTATAACGTTATATAGTATCACCATGTAACGTATAACGTTATATAGTATCACCATGTAACGTAAAACGTTATATAGTATTACCATATAACGTATAACGTTATATAGTATTACGTTATAACGTATAACGTTATATAGTATTACCATATAACGTATAACGTTATATAGTATTACGTTATAACGTTATATAGTATCACCATATAACGTATAACGTTATTTAGTATTACGTTATATCGTATAACGTTATATAGTATTACGTTATAACGTATTACGTTATATAGTATTACGTTATAACGTATAGCGTTATATAGTATTACGTTATAACGTATAACGTTATATAGTATTACGTTATAACGTATAACGTTATATAGTATTACGTTAGAACGTATAACATTATATAGTATTACGTTATAACGTATAACGTTATATAGTATCACCATGTAACGTATAACGTTATATAGTATCACCATGTAACGTATAACGTTATATAGTATCACCATGTAACGTATAGCGTTATATAGTATTACCATATAACGTATAACGTTATATAGTATTACCATATAACATATAACGTTATATAGTATTACGTTATAACGTATAACGTTATTTAGTATTACCATATAACGTATAACGTTATGTAGTATTACGTTATAACGTATAACGTTATATAGTATTACGTTATAACGTATAACGTTATATAGTATTACGTTATAACGTATAACGATATAGTATTACCGTATAACGTATAACGTTATATAGTATTACGTTATAACGTATAACGTTATATAGTATTACGTTATAACGTATAACGTTATATAGTATTACGTTATAACGTATAACGTTATATAGTATTACGTTATAACGTATAACGTTATTTAGTATTACCATATAACGTATAACGTTATATAGTATTACGTTATAACGTATAACGTTATTTAGTATTACCATATAACGTATAACGTTATGTAGTATTACGCTATAACGTATAACGTTATATAGTATTACGTTATAACGTATAACGTTATATAGTATTACGTTATAACGTATAACGTTATATAGTATTACCATATAACGTATAACGTTATATAGTATTACGTTATAACGTATAACGTTATATAGTATTACGTTATAACGTATAACGTTATATAGTATTACGTTATAACGTATAAAGTTATATAGTATTACGTTATAACGTATAACGTTATATATTATTACGTTATAACGTATAACGTTATATAGTATTACGTTATAACGTATAACGTTATATAGTATTACGTTATAACGTATAACGTTATATAGTATTACGTTATAACGTATAACGTTATATAGTATCACCATGTAACGTATAACGTTATATAGTATCACCATGTAACGTATAACGTTATATAGTATCACCATGTAACGTAAAACGTTATATAGTATTACCATATAACGTATAACGTTATATAGTATTACGTTATAACGTATAACGTTATTTAGTATTACCATATAACGTATAACGTTATGTAGTATTACGTTATAACGTATAACGTTATATAGTATTACGTTATAACGTATAACGTTATATAGTATTACCGTATAACGTATAACGTTATATAGTATTACGTTATAACGTATAACGTTATATAGTATTACGTTATAACGTATAACGTTATTTAGTATTACCATATAACGTATAACGTTATGTAGTATTACGTTATAACGTATAACGTTATATAGTATTACGTTATAACGTATAACGTTATATAGTATTACGTTATAACGTATAACGTTATATAGTATTACGTTATGACGTATAACGTTATATAGTATTACCATATAACGTATAACGTTATATAGTATTACGTTATAACGTTATATTGTATCACCATATAACGTATAACGTTATATAGTATTACGTTATATCGTATAACGTTATATAGTATTACGTTATAACGTATTACGTTATATAGTATTACGTTATAACGTATAACGTTATATAGTATTACGTTATAACGTATAACGTTATATAGTATTACGTTATAACGTATAACATTATATAGTATTACGTTATAACGTATAACGTTATATAGTATCACCATGTAACGTATAACGTTATATAGTATCACCATGTAACGTATAACGTTATATAGTATCACCATGTAACGTATAACGTTATATAGTATTACCATATAACGTATAACGTTACATAGTATTACCATATAACGTATAACGTTATATAGTATTACGTTATAACGTATAACGTTATTTAGTATTACCATATAACGTATAACGTTATGTAGTATTACGTTATAACGTATAACGTTATATAGTATTACGTTATAACGTATAACGTTATATAGTATTACGTTATAACGTATAACGTTATATAGTATTACCGTATAACGTATAACGTTATATAGTATTACGTTATAACGTATAACGTTATATAGTTTTACGTTATAACGTATAACGTTATATAGTATTACGTTATAACGTATAACGTTATTTAGTACTACCATATAACGTATAACGTTATATAGTATTACGTTATAACGTATAACGTTATTTAGTATTACCATATAACGTATAACGTTATATAGTATTACGTTATAACGTATAACGTTATATAGTATTACGTTATAACGTATAACGTTATATAGTATTACGTTATAACGTATAACGTTATATAGTATTACCATATAACGTATAACGTTATATAGTATTACGTTATAACGTTATATAGTATCACCATATAACGTATAACGTTATATAGTATTACGTTATATCGTATAACGTTATATAGTATTACGTTATAACGTATTACGTTATATAGTATTACGTTATAACGTATAGCGTTATATAGTATTACGTTATAACGTATAACGTTATATAGTATTACGTTATAACGTATAACGTTATATAGTATTACGTTAGAACGTATAACATTATATAGTATTACGTTATAACGTATAACGTTATATAGTATCACCATGTAACGTATAACGTTATATAGTATCACCATGTAACGTATAACGTTATATAGTATCACCATGTAACGTATAACGTTATATAGTATTACCATATAACGTATAACTTTATATAGTATTACCATATAACGTATAACGTTATATAGTATTACGTTATAACGTATAACGTTATTTAGTATTACCATATAACGTATAACGTTATGTAGTATTACGTTATAACGTATAACGTTATATAGTATTACGTTATAACGTATAACGTTATATAGTATTACGTTATAACGTATAACGATATAGTATTACCGTATAACGTATAACGTTATATAGTATTACGTTATAACGTATAACGTTATATAGTAATACGTTATAACGTATAACGTTATATAGTATTACGTTATAACGTATAACGTTATTTAGTATTACCATATAACGTATAACGTTATATAGTATTACGTTATAACGTATAACGTTATTTAGTATTACCATATAACGTATAACGTTATGTAGTATTACGCTATAACGTATAACGTTATATAGTATTACGTTATAACGTATAACGTTATATAGTATTACGTTATAACGTATAACGTTATATAGTATTACGTTATAACGTATAACGTTATATAGTATTACCATATAACGTATAACGTTATATAGTATTACGTTATAACGTATAACGTTATATAGTATTACGTTATAACGTATAACGTTATATAGTATTACGTTATAACGTATAAAGTTATATAGTATTACGTTATAACGTATAACGTTATATATTATTACGTTATAACGTATAACGTTATATAGTATTACGTTATAACGTATAACGTTATATAGTATTACGTTATAACGCATAACGTTATATAGTATCACCATGTAACGTATAACGTTATATAGTATCACCATGTAACGTATAACGTTATATAGTATCACCATGTAACGTATAACGTTATATAGTATTACCATATAACGTATAACGTTATATAGTATTACGTTATAACGTATAACGTTATTTAGTATTACCATATAACGTATAACGTTATGTAGTATTACGTTATAACGTATAACGTTATATAGTATTACGTTATAACGTATAACGTTATATAGTATTACCGTATAACGTATAACGTTATATAGTATTACGTTATAACGTATAACGTTATATAGTATTACGTTATAACGTATAACGTTATATAGTATTGCGTTATAACGTATAACGTTATTTAGTATTACCATATAACGTATAACGTTATATAGTATTACGTTATAACGTATAACGTTATATAGTATTACCATATAACGTATAACGTTATATAGTATTACGCTATAACGTATAACGTTATATAGTATTACGTTATAACGTATAACGTTATATAGTATTACGTTATAACGTATAACGTTATGTAGTATTACGTTATAACGTATAACGTTATATAGTATGACGTTATAACGTATAACGTTATATAGTATGACGTTATAACGTATAACGTTATATAGTATTACGTTATAACGTATAACGTTATTTAGTATTACCATATAACGTATAACGTTATGTAGTATTACGTTATAACGTATAACGTTATATAGTATTACGTTATAACGTATAACGTTATATAGTATTACGTTATAACGTATAACGTTATATAGTATTACGTTATGACGTATAACGTTATATAGTATTACCATATAACGTATAACGTTATGTAGTATTACGTTATAACGTATAACGTTATATAGTATTACCATATAACGTATAACGTTATATAGTATTACGCTATAACGTATAACGTTATATAGTATTACGTTATAACGTATAACGTTATGTAGTATTACGTTATAACGTATAACGTTATATAGTATGACGTTATAGCGTATAACGTTATTTAGTATTACCATATAACGTATAACGTTATATAGTATTACGTTATAACGTATAACGTTATATAGTTTTACGTTATATCGTATAACGTTATATAGGATTACGTTATAACGTATAACGTTATATAGTATTACGTTATAACGTGTAACATTTTATAGTATAACGTTATAACGTATAACGTTATATAGTATCACCATGTAACGTACAACGTTATATAGTATTACGTTATAACGTATAACGTTATATAGTATTACGTTATAACGTATAACGTTATATAGTATTACGTTATATCGTATAACGTTATATAGTATTACGTTATAACGTAGAACGTTATATAGTATTACCATATAACGTATAACGTTATATAGTATTACGTTATAACGTATAACGTTATATAGTATTACGTTATAACGTATAACGTTATATAGTATTACGTTATATCGTATAACGTTATTTAGTATTACCATATAACGTATAACGTTATGTAGTATTACGTTATAACGTATAACGTTATTTAGTATTACCATATAACCTATAACGTTATGTAGTATTACGTTATAACGTATAACGTTATGTAGTATTACGTTATAACGTATAACGTTATATAGTATCACCATATAACGTATAACGTTATATAGTATTACGTTATAACGTATAACGTTATTTAGTATTACCATATAACGTATAACGTTATATAGTATTACGTTATAACGTATAACGTTATTTAGTATTACCATATAACGTATAACGTTATGTAGTATTACGCTATAACGTATAACGTTATATAGTATTACGTTATAACGTATAACGTTATATAGTATTACGTTATAACGTATAACGTTATATAGTATTACGTTATAACGTATAACATTATATAGTATTACGTTATAACGTATAACATTATATAGTTATACGTTATAACGTATAACGTTATATAGTATCACCATGTAACGTATAACGTTCTATAGTATCACCATGTAACGTATAACGTTATATAGTATTACGTTATATCGTATAACGTTATATAGTATTACGTTATAACGTATTACGTTATATAGTATTACGTTATAACGTATAGCGTTATATAGTATTACGTTATAACGTATAACGTTATATAGTATTACGTTATAACGTATAACGTTATATAGTATTACGTTATAACGTATAACGTTATATAGTATTACGTTATAACGTATAACGTTATATAGTATTACCGTATAACGTATAACGTTATATAGTATTACGTTATAACGTATAACGTTATATAGTATTACGTTATAACGTATAACGTTAGATAGTATTACGTTATAACGTATAACGTTATTTAGTATTACGTTATAACGTATAACATTATATAGTATTACGTTATAACGTATAACGTTATATAGTATCACCATGTAACGTATAACGTTATATAGTATCACCATGTAACGTATAACGTTATATAGTATTACCATATAACGTATAACGTTATATAGTATTACCATATAACGTATAACGTTATATAGTATTACCATATAACGTATAACGTTATATAGTATTACGTTATATCGTATAACGTTATTTAGTATTACCATATAACGTATAACGTTATGTAGTATTACGTTATAACGTATAACGTTATATAGTATTACGTTATAACGTATAACGTTATATAGTATTACGTTATAACGTATAACGTTATTTAGTATTACCATATAACGTATAACGTTATATAGTATTACGTTATAACGTATAACGTTATTTAGTATTACCATATAACGTATAACGTTATGTAGTATTACGCTATAACGTATAACGTTATATAGTATTACGTTATAACGTATAACGTTATATAGTATTACGTTATAACGTATAACGTTATATAGTATTACGTTATAACGTATAACATTATATAGTATTACGTTATAACGTATAACATTATATAGTTATACGTTATAACGTATAACGTTATATAGTATCACCATGTAACGTATAACGTTCTATAGTATCACCATGTAACGTATAACGTTATATAGTATTACGTTATAACGTATAACGTTATATAGTATTACCGTATAACGTATAACGTTATATAGTATTACGTTATATCGTATAACGTTATTTAGTATTACCATATAACGTATAACGTTATGTAGTATTACGTTATAACGTATAACGTTATATAGTATTACGTTATAACGTATAACGTTATATAGTATTACGTTATAACGTATAACGTTATATAGTATTACCGTATAACGTATAACGTTATATAGTATTACGTTATAACGTATAACGTTATATAGTATTACGTTATAACGTATAACGTTATATAGTATTACGTTATAACGTATAACGTTATTTAGTATTACCATATAACGTATAACGTTATATAGTATTACGTTATAACGTATAACGTTATTTAGTATTACCATATAACGTATAACGTTATGTAGTATTACGCTATAACGTATAACGTTATATAGTATTACGTTATAACGTATAACGTTATATAGTATTACCATATAACGTATAACGTTATATAGTATTACCATATAACGTATAACGTTATATAGTATTACGTTATAACGTATAACGTTATTTAGTATTACCATATAACGTATAACGTTATGTAGTATTACGTTATAACGTATAACGTTATATAGTATTACGTTATAACGTATAACGTTATATAGTATTACGTTATAACGTATAACGTTATATAGTATTACCGTATAACGTATAACGTTATATAGTATTACGTTATAACGTATAACGTTATATAGTATTACGTTATAACGTATAACGTTAGATAGTATTACGTTATAACGTATAACGTTATTTAGTATTACGTTATAACGTATAACATTATATAGTATTACGTTATAACGTATAACGTTATATAGTATCACCATGTAACGTATAACGTTATATAGTATCACCATGTAACGTATAACGTTATATAGTATCACCGTGTAACGTATAACGTTATATAGTATTACCATATAACGTATAACGTTATATAGTATTACCATATAACGTATAACGTTATATAGTATTACGTTATATCGTATAACGTTATTTAGTATTACCATATAACGTATAACGTTATGTAGTATTACGTTATAACGTATAACGTTATATAGTATTACGTTATAACGTATAACGTTATATAGTATTACGTTATAACGTATAACGTTATATAGTATTACCGTATAACGTATAACGTTATATAGTATTACGTTATAACGTATAACGTTATATAGTATTACGTTATAACGTATAACGTTATATAGTATTACGTTTAACGTTATACGTTATATGGTAATACTAAATAACGTTATACGATATAACGTAATACTATATAACGTTATACGTTATACGGTAATACTATATAACGTTATACGTTATAACGTAATACTATATAACGTTATACGTTACATGGTGATACTATAGAACGTTATACGTTACATGGTGATACTATATAACGTTATACGTTATAACGTATAACTATATAATGTTATACGTTATAACGTAATACTATATAATGTTATACGTTATAACGTAATACTATATAACGTTATACGTTATAACGTAATACTATATAACGTTATACGTTATAACGTAATACTATATAACGTTATACGTTATAGCGTAATACTACATAACGTTATACGTTATATGGTAATACTAAATAACGTTATACGTTATAACGTAATACTATATAACGTTATACGTTATATGGTAATACTAAATAACGTTATACGTTATAACGTAATACTATATAACGTTATACGTTATAACGTAATACTATATAACGTTATACGTTATAAACGTAATACTACATAACGTTATACGTTATATGGTAATACTAAATAACGTTATACGATATAACGTAATACTATATAACGTTATACGTTATATGGTAATACTATATAACGTTATACGTTATATGGTAATACTATATAACGTTATACGTTATATGGTAATACTATATAACGTTATACGTTACATGGTGATACTATATAACGTTATACGTTACATGGTGATACTATATAACGTTATACGTTATAACGTAATACTATATAATGTTATACGTTATAACGTAATACTAAATAACGTTATACGTTATAACGTAATACTATCTAACGTTATACGTTATAACGTAATACTATATAACGTTATACGTTATAACGTAATACTATATAACGTTATACGTTATACGGTAATACTATATAACGTTATACGTTATAACGTAATACTATATAACGTTATACGTTATAACGTACTATATAACGTTATACGTTATAACGTAATACTATATAACGTTATACGTTATAACGTAATACTATATAACGCTATACGTTATAACGTAATACTATATAACGTAATACGTTATAACGTAATACTATATAACGTTATACGATATAACGTAATACTATATAACGTTATACGTTACATGGTGATACTATAGAACGTTATACGTTACATGGTGATACTATATAACGTTATACGTTATAACGTATAACTATATAATGTTATACGTTATAACGTAATACTATATAATGTTATACGTTATAACGTAATACTATATAACGTTATACGTTATAACGTAATACTATATAACGTTATACGTTATAACGTAATACTATATAACGTTATACGTTATAGCGTAATACTACATAACGTTATACGTTATATGGTAATACTAAATAACGTTATACGTTATAACGTAATACTATATAACGTTATACGTTATATGGTAATACTAAATAACGTTATACGTTATAACGTAATACTATATAACGTTATACGTTATATGGTGATACTATATAACGTTATACGTTATAACGTAATACTACATAACGTTATACGTTATAACGTAATACTACATAACGTTATAGGTTATATGGTAATACTAAATAACGTTATACGTTATAACGTAATACTACATAACGTTATACGTTATATGGTAATACTAAATAACGTTATACGATATAACGTAATACTATATAACGTTATACGTTATAACGTAATACTATATAACGTTATACGTTATAACGTAATACTATATAACGTTATACGTTATATGGTAATACTATATAACGTTCTACGTTATAACGTAATACTATATAACGTTATACGATATAACGTAATACTATATAACGTTATACGTTATAACGTAATACTATATAACGTTATACGTTATAACGTAATACTATATAACGTTGTACGTTACATGGTGATACTATATAACGTTATACGTTATAACGTTATACTATAAAATGTTACACGTTATAACGTAATACTATATAACGTTATACGTTATAACGTAATCCTATATAACGTTATACGATATAACGTAAAACTATATAACGTTATACGTTATAACGTAATACTATATAACGTTATACGTTATATGGTAATACTAAATAACGTTATACGCTATAACGTCATACTATATAACGTTATACGTTATAACGTAATACTACATAACGTTATACGTTATAACGTAATACTATATAACGTTATACGTTATAGCGTAATACTATATAACGTTATACGTTATATGGTAATACTATATAACGTTATACGTTATAACGTAATACTACATAACGTTATACGTTATATGGTAATACTATATAACGTTATACGTCATAACGTAATACTATATAACGTTATACGTTATAACGTAATACTATATAACGTTATACGTTATAACGTAATACTATATAACGTTATACGTTATAACGTAATACTACATAACGTTATACGTTATATGGTAATACTAAATAACGTTATACGTTATAACGTAATACTATATAACGTTATACGTTATAACGTCATACTATATAACGTTATACGTTATAACGTCATACTATATAACGTTATACGTTATAACGTAATACTACATAACGTTATACGTTATAACGTAATACTATATAACGTTATACGTTATAACGTAATACTATATAACGTTATACGTTATAGCGTAATACTATATAACGTTATACGTTATATGGTAATACTATATAACGTTATACGTTATAACGTAATACTATATAACGTTATACGTTATATGGTAATACTAAATAACGTTATACGTTATAACGCAATACTATATAACGTTATACGTTATAACGTAATACTATATAACGTTATACGTTATAACGTAATACTATATAACGTTATACGTTATACGGTAATACTATATAACGTTATACGTTATAACGTAATACTATATAACGTTATACGTTATAACGTAATACTACATAACGTTATACGTTATATGGTAATACTAAATAACGTTATACGTTATAACGTAATACTATATAACGTTATACGTTATATGGTAATACTATATAACGTTATACGTTACATGGTGATACTATATAACGTTATACGTTACATGGTGATACTATATAACGTTATACGTTACATGGTGATACTATATAACGTTATGCGTTATAACGTAATACTATATAACGTTATACGTTATAACGTAATACTATATAACGTTATACGTTATAACGTAATAATATATAACGTTATACGTATAACGTAATACTATATAACTTATACGTTATAACGTAATACTATATAACGTTATACGTTATAACGTAATACTATATAACGTTATACGTTATAACGTAATACTATATAACGTTATACGTTATATGGTAATACTATATAACGTTATACGTTATAACGTAATACTATATAACGTTATACGTTATAACGTAATACTATATAACGTTATACGTTATAACGTAATACTATATAACGTTATACGTTATAGCGTAATACTACATAACGTTATACGTTATATGGTAATACTAAATAACGTTATACGTTATAACGTAATACTATATAACGTTATACGTTATATGGTAATACTAAATAACGTTATACGTTATAACGTAATACTATATAACGTTATACGTTATAACGTATTACTATATAACGTTATACGTTATAACGTAATACTATATAACGTTATACGTTATACGGTAATACTATATCGTTATACGTTATAACGTAATACTATATAACGTTATACGTTATAACGTAATACTATATAACGTTATACGTTATAACGTAATACTACATAACGTTATACGTTATATGGTAATACTAAATAACGTTATACGTTATAACGTAATACTATATAACGTTATACGTTATATGGTAATACTATATAAAGTTATACGTTATATGGTAATACTATATAACGTTATACGTTACATGGTGATACTATATAACGTTATACGTTACATGGTGATACTATATAACGTTATACGTTACATGGTGATACTATATAACGTTATACGTTATAACGTAATACTATATAATGTTATACGTTCTAACGTAATACTATATAACGTTATACGTTATAACGTAATACTATATAACGTTATACGTTATAACGTAATACTATATAACGCTATACGTTATAACGTAATACTATATAACGTAATACGTTATAACGTAATACTATATAACGTTATACGATATAACGTAATACTATATAACGTTATACGTTATATGGTGATACTATATAACGTTATAACGTAATACTATATAACGTTATACGTTATATGGTAATACTATATAACGTTATACGTTATAACGTAATACTATATAACGTTATACGTTATAACGTAATACTATATAACGTTATACGTTATAACGTAATACTATATAACGTTATACGTTATATGGTAATACTAAATAACGTTATACGTTATAACGTAATACTATATAACGTTATACGTTATATGGTAGTACTAAATAACGTTATACGTTATAACGTAATACTATATAACGTTATACGTTATAACGTAAAACTATATAACGTTATACGTTATAACGTAATACTATATAACGTTATACGTTATACGGTAATACTATATAACGTTATACGTTATAACGTAATACTATATAACGTTATACGTTATAACGTAATACTATATAACGTTATACGTTATAACGTAATACTACATAACGTTATACGTTATATGGTAATACTAAATAACGTTATACGTTATAACGTAATACTATATAACGTTATACGTTATATGGTAATACTATGTAACGTTATACGTTATATGGTAATACTATATAACGTTATACGTTACATGGTGATACTATATAACGTTATACGTTACATGGTGATACTATATAACGTTATACGTTACATGGTGATACTATATAACGTTATACGTTATAACGTAATACTATATAATGTTATACGTTATAACGTAATACTATATAACGTTATACGTTATAACGTAATACTATATAACGTTATACGTTATAACGTAATACTATATAACGTAATACGTTATAACGTAATACTATATAACGTTATACGATATAACGTAATACTATATAACGTTATACGTTATATGGTGATACAATATAACGTTATAACGTAATACTATATAACGTTATACGTTATATGGTAATACTATATAACGTTATACGTCATAACGTAATACTATATAACGTTATACGTTATAACGTAATACTATATAACGTTATACGTTATAACGTAATACTATATAACGTTATACGTTATAACGTAATACTACATAACGTTATACGTTATATGGTAATACTAAATAACGTTATACGTTATAACGTAATACTATATAACGTTATACGTTATAACGTAATACTATATAACGTTATACGTTATACGGTAATACTATATAACGTTATACGTTATAACGTAATACTATATAACGTTATACGTTATAACGTAATACTACATAACGTTATACGTTATATGGTAATACTAAATAACGTTATACGTTATAACGTAATACTATATAACGTTATACGTTATATGGTAATACTATATAACGTTTTACGTTACA
Source organism: Bombus flavifrons (assembly GCF_040668555.2). Lineage (NCBI taxonomy): Eukaryota > Metazoa > Arthropoda > Insecta > Hymenoptera > Apidae > Bombus > Bombus flavifrons. The sequence goes on from NW_027185089.1 coordinate 29,582, forward strand.
TGGTGATACTATATAACGTTATACGTTACATGGTGATACTATATAACGTTATACGTTACATGGTGATACTATATAACGTTATACGTTATAACGTAATACTATATAACGTTATACGTTATAACGTAATACTATATAACGTTATACGTTATAACGTAATACTATATAACGTTATACGTTATAACGTAATAATATATAACGTTATACGTTATAACGTAATACTATATAACTTTATACGTTATAACGTAATACTATATAACGTTATACGTTATAACGTAATACTATATAACGTTATACGTTATAACGTAATACTATATAACGTTATACGTTATATGGTAATACTATATAACGTTATACGTTATAACGTAATACTATATAACGTTATACGTTATAACGTAATACTATATAACGTTATACGTTATAGCGTAATACTACATAACGTTATACGTTATATGGTAATACTAAATAACGTTATACGTTATAACGTAATACTATATAACGTTATACGTTATATGGTAATACTAAATAACGTTATACGTTATAACGTAATACTATATAACGTTATACGTTATAACGTAATACTATATAACGTTATACGTTATAACGTAATACTATATAACGTTATACGTTATAACGTAATACTATATAACGTTATACGTTATACGGTAATACTATATCGTTATACGTTATAACGTAATACTATATAACGTTATACGTTATAACGTAATACTATATAACGTTATACGTTATAACGTAATACTACATAACGTTATACGTTATATGGTAATACTAAATAACGTTATACGTTATAACGTAATACTATATAACGTTATATGTTATATGGTAATACTATATAACGTTATACGTTATATGGTAATACTATATAACGCTATACGTTACATGGTGATACTATATAACGTTATACGTTACATGGTGATACTATATAACGTTATACGTTACATGGTGATACTATATAACGTTATACGTTATAACGTAATACTATATAATGTTATACGTTCTAACGTAATACTATATAACGTTATACGTTATAACGTAATACTATATAACGTTATACGTTATAACGTAATACTATATAACGCTATACGTTATAACGTAATACTATATAACGTAATACGTTATAACGTAATACTATATAACGTTATACGATATAACGTAATACTAAATAACGTTATACGTTATATGGTGATACTATATAACGTTATAACGTAATACTATATAACGTTATACGTTATATGGTAATACTATATAACGTTATACGTTATAACGTAATACTATATAACGTTATACGTTATATGGTAATACTATATAACGTTTTACGTTACATGGTGATACTATATAACGTTATACGTTACATGGTGATACTATATAACGTTATACGTTACATGGTGATACTATATAACGTTATACGTTATAACGTAATACTATATAACGTTATACGTTATAACGTAATACTATATAACGTTATACGTTATAACGTAATACTATATAACGTTATACGTTATAACGTAATAATATATAACGTTATACGTTATAACGTAATACTATATAACTTTATACGTTATAACGTAATACTATATAACGTTATACGTTATAACGTAATACTATATAACGTTATACGTTATAACGTAATACTATATAACGTTATACGTTATATGGTAATACTATATAACGTTATACGTTATAACGTAATACTATATAACGTTATACGTTATAACGTAATACTATATAACGTTATACGTTATAGCGTAATACTACATAACGTTATACGTTATATGGTAATACTAAATAACGTTATACGTTATAACGTAATACTATATAACGTTATACGTTATATGGTAATACTAAATAACGTTATACGTTATAACGTAATACTATATAACGTTATACGTTATAACGTAATACTATATAACGTTATACGTTATAACGTAATACTATATAACGTTATACGTTATAACGTAATACTATATAACGTTATACGTTATACGGTAATACTATATCGTTATACGTTATAACGTAATACTATATAACGTTATACGTTATAACGTAATACTATATAACGTTATACGTTATAACGTAATACTACATAACGTTATACGTTATATGGTAATACTAAATAACGTTATACGTTATAACGTAATACTATATAACGTTATATGTTATATGGTAATACTATATAACGTTATACGTTATATGGTAATACTATATAACGCTATACGTTACATGGTGATACTATATAACGTTATACGTTACATGGTGATACTATATAACGTTATACGTTACATGGTGATACTATATAACGTTATACGTTATAACGTAATACTATATAATGTTATACGTTCTAACGTAATACTATATAACGTTATACGTTATAACGTAATACTATATAACGTTATACGTTATAACGTAATACTATATAACGCTATACGTTATAACGTAATACTATATAACGTAATACGTTATAACGTAATACTATATAACGTTATACGATATAACGTAATACTAAATAACGTTATACGTTATATGGTGATACTATATAACGTTATAACGTAATACTATATAACGTTATACGTTATATGGTAATACTATATAACGTTATACGTTATAACGTAATACTATATAACGTTATACGTTATATGGTAATACTATATAACGTTTTACGTTACATGGTGATACTATATAACGTTATACGTTACATGGTGATACTATATAACGTTATACGTTACATGGTGATACTATATAACGTTATACGTTACATGGTGATACTATATAACGTTATACGTTATAACGTAATACTATATAACGTTATACGTTATAACGTAATACTATATAACGTTATACGTTATAACGTAATACTATATAACGTTATACGTTATAACGTAATACTATATAACGCTATACGTTATAACGTAATACTATATAACGTAATACGTTATAACGTAATACTATATAACGTTATACGATATAACGTAATACTAAATAACGTTATACGTTATATGGTGATACTATATAACGTTATAACGTAATACTATATAACGTTATACGTTATATGGTAATACTATATAACGTTATACGTTATAACGTAATACTATATAACGTTATACGTTATATGGTAATACTATATAACGTTTTACGTTACATGGTGATACTATATAACGTTATACGTTACATGGTGATACTATATAACGTTATACGTTACATGGTGATACTATATAACGTTATACGTTATAACGTAATACTATATAACGTTATACGTTATAACGTAATACTATATAACGTTATACGTTATAACGTAATACTATATAACGTTATACGTTATAACGTAATAATATATAACGTTATACGTTATAACGTAATACTATATAACTTTATACGTTATAACGTAATACTATATAACGTTATACGTTATAACGTAATACTATATAACGTTATACGTTATAACGTAATACTATATAACGTTATACGTTATATGGTAATACTATATAACGTTATACGTTATAACGTAATACTATATAACGTTATACGTTATAACGTAATACTATATAACGTTATACGTTATAGCGTAATACTACATAACGTTATACGTTATATGGTAATACTAAATAACGTTATACGTTATAACGTAATACTATATAACGTTATACGTTATATGGTAATACTAAATAACGTTATACGTTATAACGTAATACTATATAACGTTATACGTTATAACGTAATACTATATAACGTTATACGTTATAACGTAATACTATATAACGTTATACGTTATAACGTAATACTATATAACGTTATACGTTTATACGGTAATACTATATCGTTATACGTTATAACGTAATACTATATAACGTTATACGTTATAACGTAATACTATATAACGTTATACGTTATAACGTAATACTACATAACGTTATACGTTATATGGTAATACTAAATAACGTTATACGTTATAACGTAATACTATATAACGTTATATGTTATATGGTAATACTATATAACGTTATACGTTATATGGTAATACTATATAACGCTATACGTTACATGGTGATACTATATAACGTTATACGTTACATGGTGATACTATATAACGTTATACGTTACATGGTGATACTATATAACGTTATACGTTATAACGTAATACTATATAATGTTATACGTTCTAACGTAATACTATATAACGTTATACGTTATAACGTAATACTATATAACGTTATACGTTATAACGTAATACTATATAACGCTATACGTTATAACGTAATACTATATAACGTAATACGTTATAACGTAATACTATATAACGTTATACGATATAACGTAATACTAAATAACGTTATACGTTATATGGTGATACTATATAACGTTATAACGTAATACTATATAACGTTATACGTTATATGGTAATACTATATAACGTTATACGTCATAACG
>NW_027185090.1:0-33984 GCF_040668555.2 Bombus flavifrons
TATATAGTATTACGTTATGACGTATAACGTTATATAGTATTACGCTATAACGTATAACCATTATATAGTATTACGCTATAACGTATAACGGTATATAGTATCATCATGTAACGTTAAACGTTATATAGTATTAAGTTATAACGTATAACGTTATATAGTATTACGTTATAACGTATAACGTTATATAGTATTACGTTATAACGTATAACATTATATAGTATTACGTTATGACGTATAACGTTACAAAGTATTACCATATAACGTATAACGTTATATAGTATTACGTTATAACGTATAACGTTATATAGTATTACGTTATAACGTATAACTTTATATAGTATTACGTTATAACGCTATATAGTATCACCATATAACGTATAACGTTATATAGTATTACGTTATAACGTATAACGTTATATAGTATTACGTTATAACGTATAACTTTATATAGGTATTACGTTATAACGTTATATAGTATCACCATATAACGTATAACGTTATATAGTATTACGTTATAACGTATAACGTTATATAGTATTACGTTATGACGTATAACGTTATATAGTATTACCATATAACGTATAACGTTATATAGTATTACGTTATGACGTATAAACGTTATAAAGTATTACCATATAACGTATAACGTTTATAGTATTACGTTATAACGTATAACGTTATATAGTATTACGTTATAACGTATAACTTTATATAGTATTACGTTATAACGCTATATAGTATCACCATATAACGTATAACGTTATATAGTATTACGTTATAACGTATAACGTTATATAGTATTACGTTATAACGTATAACTTTATATAGTATTACGTTATAACGTTATATAGTATCACCATATAACGTATAACGTTATATAGTATTACGTTATAACGTATAACGTTATATAGTATTACGTTATGACGTATAACGTTATATAGTATTACCATATAACGTATAACGTTATTTACTATTACGTTATAACGTATAACGTTATATAGTATCACCATGTAACGTATAACGCTATATAGTATTACGTTATAACGTATAACGTTATACAGTATTACGTTATAACGTATAACGTTATATAGTATTACGTTATAACGTATAACGTTATATAGTATTACGTTATAACGTTTAACGTTATATAGTATTACCATATAACGTATAACGTTATATAGCATTACGGTATAACGTATAACGTTATATAGTATTACGTTATAACGTATATCATTATATAGTATTACGCTATAACGTATAACGATATATAGTATCATCATGTAACGTATAACGTTATATAGTATTAAGTTATAACGTATAACTTTATATAGTATTACGTTATAACGTATAACGTTATATAGTATTAGGTTATAACGTATAACGTTATATAGTATTACGTTATAACGTTATATAGTATCACCATATAACGCACAACGTTATATAGTATTACGTTATAACGTATAACATTATATAGTAATTACGTTATGACGTATAACATTATAAAGTATTACCATATAACGTATAACGTTATATAGTATTACGTTATAACGTATAACGTTATATAGTATTACGTTATAACGTATAACTTTATATAGTATTACGTTATAACGTATAACGTTATATAGTATTACGTTATAACGTTATATAGTATCACCATATAACGTATAACGTTATATAGTATTACGTTATAACGTATAACGTTATATAGTATTACGTTGTGACGTATAACGTTATATAGTATTACGTTATAACGTATAACGTTATATAGTATTACGTTATAACGTATAACGTTATGTAGTATTACGTTATAACGTATAACGTTATATAGTATTACCATATAACGTATAACGTTATATAGTATTACGTTATAACGTATAACGTTATATAGTATTACGTTGTGACGTATAACGTTATATAGTATTACGTTATAACGTATAACGTATATAGTTTTACGTTGTGACGTATAACGTTATATAGTATTACGTTATGACGTATAACGTTATATAGTATTACGTTATAACGTATAACGTTATATAGTATTACGTAATAACGTTATATAGTATCACCATATAACGTATAACGTTATATAGTATTACGTTATAACGTATAAGGTTATATAGTATTACGTTATGACGTATAACGTTATATAGTATTACGTTATAACGTATAACATTATATAGTATTACGCTATAACGTATAACGGTATATAGTATCACCATGTAACGTTAAACGTTATATAGTATTAAGTTATAACGTGTAACTTTATATAGTATTACGTTATAACGTATAACGTTATATAGTATTACGTTATAACGTATAACATTATATAGTATTACGTTTATGACGTATAACGTTATAAAGTATTACCATATAACGTATAACGTTATATAGTATTACGTTATAACGTATAACGTTATATAGTATTACGTTATAACGTATAACTTTATATAGTATTACGTTATAACGTATAACGTTAGATAGTATTACGTTATAACGTTATATAGTATCACCATATAACGTATAACGTTATATAGTATTACGTTATATCGTATAACGTTATATAGTATTACGTTATAACGTATAACGTTATACAGTATTACGTTATAACGTATAACGTTATATAGTATTACGTTATAACGTATAACGTTATATAGTATTACGTTATGACGTATAACGTTATAAAGTATTACCATATAACGTATAACGTTATATAGTATTACGTTATAACGTATAACGTTATATAGTATTACGTTATAACGTATAACTTTATATAGTATTACGTTATAACGTATAACGTTATATAGTATTACGTTATAACGTTATATAGTATCACCATGTAACGTATAACGCTATATAGTATTACGTTATAACGTATAACGTTATACAGTATTACGTTATAACGTATAACGTTATATAGTATTACGTTATAACGTATAACGTTATATAGTATTACGTTATAACGTTATATAGTATCACCATATAACGTATAACGTTATATAGTATTACGTTATATCGTATAACGTTATATAGTATTACGTTATAACGTATAACGTTATACAGTATTACGTTATAACGTATAACGTTATATAGTATTACGTTATAACGTATAACTTTATATAGTATTACGTTATAACGTATAACGTTATATAGTATTACGTTATAACGTTATATAGTATTACCATATAAACGTATAACGTTATTTACTATTACGTTATAACGTATAACGTTATATAGTAATCACCATGTAACGTATAACGCTATATAGTATTACGTTATAACGTATAACGTTATACAGTATTACGTTATAACGTATAACGTTTATATAGTATATTACGTTATAACGTATAACGTTATATAGTATTACGTTATAACGTTATATAGTATCACCATATAACGTATAACGTTATATAGTATTACGTTATATCGTATAACGTTATATAGTATTACGTTATAACGTATAACGTTATACAGTATTACGTTATAACGTATAACGTTATATAGTATTACGTTATACGTATAACTTTATGTAGTATTACGTTATAACGTATAACGTTATATAGTATTACCATATAACGTATAACGTTATATAGTATTACGTTATAACGTATAACGTTATATAGTATTACGCTGTGACGTATAACGTTATATAGTATTACGTTATAACGTTATATAGTATCACCATATAACGTATAACGTTATATAGTATTACGTTATATCGTATAACGTTATATAGTATTACGTTATAACGTATAACGTTATATAGTATTACGTTATAACGTTATACAGTATCACCATATAACGTATAACGTTATATAGTATTACGTTATGACGTATAACGTTATATAGTATTACGTTATAACGTATAACGTTATATAGTATTACGTTATAACGTTATATAGTATCACCATATAACGTATAACGTTATATAGTATTACGTTTTAACGTATAACGTTATATAGTATTACGTTATGACGTATAATGTTATATAGCATTACGCTATAACGTATAACATTATATAGTATTACGCTATAACGTATAACGGTATATAGTATCACCATGTAACGTATAACTCTATATAGTATTACGTTATAACGTATAACGTTATACAGTATTACGTTATAACGTATAACGTTATATAGTATTACGTTATAACGTATAACTTTATGTAGTATTACGTTTTAACGTATAACGTTATATAGTATTACCATATAACGTATAACGTTATATAGTATTACGTTATAACGTATAACGTTATATAGTATTACGTTGTGACGTATAACGTTATATAGTATTACGTTATAACGTATAAACGTTATATAGTATTACGTTGTGACGTATAACGTTATATAGTATTACGTTATGACGTATAACGTTATATAGTATTCCGTTATAACTTATAACGTTATATAGTATTACGCTATAACGTATAACGTATATAGTATCACCATGTAACGTATAACTCTATATAGTATTACGTTATAACGTATAACGTTATACAGTATTACGTTATAACGTATAACGTTATATAGTATCACCATGTAACGTATAACTCTATATAGTATTACGTTATAACGTATAACGTTATACAGTATTACGTTATAACGTATAACGTTATATAGTATTACGTTATAACGTATAACTTTATGTAGTATTACGTTTTAACGTATAACGTTATATAGTATCACCATGTAACGTATAACGTTATAGAGTATTAAGTTATAACGTATGACTTTATATAGTATTACGTTATAACGTTATATAGTATCACCATATAACGTATAACGTTATATAGTATTACGTTATAACGTATAACTTTATATAGGTATTACGTTATAACGCTATATAGTATCACCATATAACGTATAACGTTATATAGTATTACGTTATAACGTATAACGTTATATAGTATTACGTTATAACGTATAACTTTATATAGTATTACGTTATAACGTTATATAGTATCACCATATAACGTATAACGTTATATAGTATTACGTTAAAACGTATAACGTTATATAGTATTACGTTATGACGTATAACGTTATATAGTATTACCATATAACGTATAACGTTATTTACTATTACGTTATAACGTATAACGTTATATAGTATCACCATGTAACGTATAACGCTATATAGTATTACGTTATAACGTATAACGTTATACAGTATTACGTTATAACGTATAACGTTATATAGTATTACGTTATAACGTATAACGTTATATAGTATTACGTTATAACGTTTAACGTTATATAGTATTACCATATAACGTATAACGTTATATAGCATTACGGTATAACGTATAACGTTATATAGTATTACGTTATAACGTATATCATTATATAGTATTACGCTATAACGTATAACGATATATAGTATCATCATGTAACGTATAACGTTATATAGTATTAAGTTATAACGTATAACTTTATATAGTATTACGTTATAACGTATAACGTTATATAGTATTAAGTTATAACGTTAACGTTATATAGTATTACGTTATAACGTTATATAGTATCACCATATAACGCACAACGTTATATAGTATTACGTTATAACGTATAACATTATATAGTATTACGTTATGACGTATAACATTATAAAGTATTACCATATAACGTATAACGTTATATAGTATTACGTTATAACGTATAACGTTATATAGTATTACGTTATAACGTATAACTTTATATAGTATTACGTTATAACGTATAACGTTATATAGTATTACGTTATAACGTTATATAGTATCACCATATAACGTATAACGTTATATAGTATTACGTTATAACGTATAACGTTATATAGTATTACGTTATAACGTATAACGTTATATTGTATTATGTTATAGCGTATAACGTTATGTAGTATTACGTTATAACGTATAACGTTATGTAGTATTACGTTATAACGTATAACGTTATATAGTATTAAGTTATAACGTATAACGTTATATAGTATTACGTTATAACGTTATATAGTATCACCATATAACGCACAACGTTATATAGTATTACGTTATAACGTATAACATTATATAGTATTACTTTATGACGTATAACATTATAAAGTATTACCATATAACGTATAACGTTATATAGTATTACGTTATAACGTATAACATTATATAGTATTACGCTATAACGTATAACGGTATATAGTACCACCATGTAACGTTAAACGTTATATAGTATTAAGTTATAACGTATAACTTTATATAGTATTACGTTATAACGTATAACGTTATATAGTATACGTTATAACGTATAACATTATATAGTATTACGTTATGACGTATAACGTTATAAAGTATTACCATATAACGTATAACGTTATATAGTATTACGTTATAACGTATAACGTTATATAGTATTACGTTATAACGTATAACTTTATATAGTATTACGTTATAACTTATAACGTTATATCGTATAACGTTATATAGTATTACGTTATAACGTATAACGTTATACAGTATTACGTTATAACGTATAACGTTATATAGTATTACGTTATAACGTATAACGTTATATAGTATTACGTTATGACGTATAACGTTATAAAGTATTACCATATAACGTATAACGTTATATAGTATTACGTTATAACGTATAACGTTATATAGTATTACGTTATAACGTATAACTTTATATAGTATTACGTTATAACGTATAACGTTATATAGTATTACGTTATAACGTTATATAGTATTACCATATTAACGTATAACGTTATTTACTATTACGTTATAACGTATAACGTTATATAGTATCACCATGTAACGTATAACGCTATATAGTATTACGTTATAACGTATAACGTTATACAGTATTACGTTATAACGTATAACGTTATATAGTATTACGTTATAACGTATAACGTTATATAGTATTACGTTATAACGTTATATAGTATCACCATATAACGTATAACGTTATATAGTATTACGTTATATCGTATAACGTTATATAGTATTACGTTTATAACGTATAACGTTATACAGTATTACGTTATAACGTATAACGTTATATAGTATTACGTTATAACGTATAACTTTATGTAGTATTACGTTATAACGTATAACGTTATATAGTATTACCATATAACGTATAACGTTATATAGTATTACGTTATAACGTATAACGTTATATAGTATTACGTTATAACGTTATATAGTATCACCATATAACGTATAACGTTATATAGTATTACGTTATAACGTATAACGTTATATAGTATTACGTTATGACGTATAATGTTATATAGCATTACGCTATAACGTATAACATTATATAGTATTACGCTATAACGTATAACGGTATATAGTATCACCATGTAACGTATAACTCTATATAGTTTTACGTTATAACGTATAACGTTATACAGTATTACGTTATAACGTATAACGTTATATAGTATTACGTTATAACGTATAACGTTATATAGTATTACGTTGTGACGTATAACGTTATATAGTATTACGTTATAACGTATATCATTATATAGTATTACGCTATAACGTATAACGATATATAGTATCATCATGTAACGTATAACGTTATATAGTATTAAGTTATAACGTATAACTTTATATAGTATTACGTTATAACGTATAACGTTATATAGTATTAAGTTATAACGTATAACGTTATATAGTATTACGTTATAACGTTATATAGTATCACCATATAACGCACAACGTTATATAGTATTACGTTATAACGTATAACATTATATAGTATTACGTTATGACGTATAACATTATAAAGTATTACCATATAACGTATAACGTTATATAGTATTACGTTATAACGTATAACGTTATATAGTATTACGTTATAACGTATAACTTTATATAGTATTACGTTATAACGTATAACGTTATATAGTATTACGTTATAACGTTATATAGTATCACCATATAACGTATAACGTTATATAGTATTACGTTATAACGTATAACGTTATATAGTATTACGTTATAACGTATAACGTTAATATTGTATTATGTTATAGCGTATAACGTTATGTAGTATTACGTTATAACGTATAACGTTATGTAGTATTAACGTTATAACGTATAACGTTATATAGTATTAAGTTATAACGTATAACGTTATATAGTATTACGTTATAACGTTATATAGTATCACCATATAACGCACAACGTTATATAGTATTACGTTATAACGTATAACATTATATAGTATTACGTTATGACGTATAACATTATAAAGTATTACCATATAACGTATAACGTTATATAGTATTACGTTATAACGTTATATAGTATCACCATATAACGCACAACGTTATATAGTATTACGTTATAACGTATAACATTATATAGTATTACGTTATGACGTATAACATTATAAAGTATTACCATATAACGTATAACGTTATATAGTATTACGTTATAACGTATAACGTTATATAGTATTACGTTATAACGTATAACTTTATATAGTATTACGTTATAACGTATAACGTTATATAGTATTACGTTATAACGTTATATAGTATCACCATATAACGTATAACGTTATATAGTATTACGTTATAACGTATAACGTTATATAGTATTACGTTATAACGTATAACGTTATATTGTATTATGTTATAGCGTATAACGTTATGTAGTATTACGTTATAACGTATAACGTTATGTAGTATTACGTTATAACGTATAACGTTATATAGTATTAAGTTATAACGTATAACGTTATATAGTATTACGTTATAACGTTATATAGTATCACCATATAACGCACAACGTTATATAGTATTACGTTATAACGTATAACATTATATAGTATTACTTTATGACGTATAACATTATAAAGTATTACCATATAACGTATAACGTTATATAGTATTACGTTATAACGTATAACATTATATAGTATTACGCTATAACGTATAACGGTATATAGTACCACCATGTAACGTTAAACGTTATATAGTATTAAGTTATAACGTATAACTTTATATAGTATTACGTTATAACGTATAACGTTATATAGTATTACGTTATAACGTATAACATTATATAGTATTACGTTATGACGTATAACGTTATAAAGTATTACCATATAACGTATAACGTTATATAGTATTACGTTATAACGTATAACGTTATATAGTATTACGTTATAACGTATAACTTTATATAGTATTACGTTATAACTTATAACGTTATATCGTATAACGTTATATAGTATTACGTTATAACGTATAACGTTATACAGTATTACGTTATAACGTATAACGTTATATAGTATTACGTTATAACGTATAACGTTATATAGTATTACGTTATGACGTATAACGTTATAAAGTATTACCATATAACGTATAACGTTATATAGTATTACGTTATAACGTATAACGTTATATAGTATTACGTTATAACGTATAACTTTATATAGTATTACGTTATAACGTATAACGTTATATAGTATTACGTTATAACGTTATATAGTATTACCATATAACGTATAACGTTATTTACTATTACGTTATAACGTATAACGTTATATAGTATCACCATGTAACGTATAACGCTATATAGTATTACGTTATAACGTATAACGTTATACAGTATTACGTTATAACGTATAACGTTATATAGTATTACGTTATAACGTATAACGTTATATAGTATTACGTTATAACGTTATATAGTATCACCATATAACGTATAACGTTATATAGTATTACGTTATATCGTATAACGTTATATAGTATTACGTTATAACGTATAACGTTATACAGTATTACGTTATAACGTATAACGTTATATAGTATTACGTTATAACGTATAACTTTATGTAGTATTACGTTATAACGTATAACGTTATATAGTATTACCATATAACGTATAACGTTATATAGTATTACGTTATAACGTATAACGTTATATAGTATTACGTTATAACGTTATATAGTATCACCATATAACGTATAACGTTATATAGTATTACGTTATAACGTATAACGTTATATAGTATTACGTTATGACGTATAATGTTATATAGCATTACGCTATAACGTATAACATTATATAGTATTACGCTATAACGTATAACGGTATATAGTATCACCATGTAACGTATAACTCTATATAGTTTTACGTTATAACGTATAACGTTATACAGTATTACGTTATAACGTATAACGTTATATAGTATTACGTTATAACGTATAACGTTATATAGTATTACGTTGTGACGTATAACGTTATATAGTATTACGTTATAACGTATAACGTTATATAGTATTACGTTGTGACGTATAACGTTATATAGTATTACGTTATGACGTATAACGTTATATAGTATTCCGTTATAACTTATAACGTTATATAGTATTACGTTATAACGTATAACGTTATATAGTATTACGTTATAACGTTATATAGTATCACCATATAACGTATAACGTTATATAGTATTACGTTATAACGTATAACGTTATATAGTATTACGTTATGACGTATAACGTTATATAGTATTACGTTATAACGTATAACATTATATAGTATTACGCTATAACGTATAACGATATATAGTATCACTATGTAACGTATAACGTTATATAGTATTAAGTTATAACGTCTAACTTTATATAGAATTACGTTATGACGTATAACGTTATATAGTATTAAGTTATAACGTATAACGTTATATAGTATTACGTTATAACGTTATAAGGTATCACCATATAACGTATAACGTTATATAGTATTACGTTATAACGTATAACGTTATATAGTATTACGTTATAACGTATAACGTTATATAGTATTACGTTATAACGTATAACGTTATATAGTATTACGTTATAACGTATAACGTTATATAGTATTACGTTATAACGTGTAGCGCTATATAGTATTACGTTATAACGTATAACGTTATATAGTATTACGTTATATCGTATAACGTTATATAGTATTACGTTATAACGTATAACGTTATATAGTATTAAGTTATAACGTATAACGTTATATAGTATTACGTTATAACGTATAACGTTATAGAGTATTACGTTATAACGTATAACGTTATATAGTATTACGTTATGACGTATAACGTTATATAGTATTAAGTTATAACGTATAACGTTATATAGTATTACGTTATAACGTATAACGTTATAGAGTATTACGTTATAACGTATAACGTTATATAGTATTACGTCATGACGTATAACGTTATATAGTATTACGTTATGACGTATAACGTTATATAGTATTACGGTATAACGTATAACGTTATGTAGTATTACGTTATAACGTATAACATTATATAGTATTTCGCTATAACGTATAACGTTATATAGTATCACCATGTAACGTATAACGTTATATAGTATTACGTTATAACGTATAACTTTATATAGTATTACGTTATAACGTATAACGTTATATAGTATTACGTTATGACGTATAACGTTATATAGTATTACGGTATAACGTATAACGTTATATAGTATTACGTTATAACGTATAACTTTATATAGTATTACGTTATAACGTATAACGTTATATAGTATTACGTTATAACGTATAACGTTATATAGTATTACGTTATAACGTATAACGTTATATAGTATTACGTTATAACGTATAACGTTATGCAGTATTACGTTATAACGTATAACGTTATGTAGTATTACGTTATAACGTATAACGTTATATAGTATTACGTTATGACGTATAACGTTATATAGTATTACCATATAACGTATAACGTTATATACTATTACGTTATAACGTATAACTTTATATAGTATTACGTTATAACGTATAACGTTATATAGTATTACGTTATAACGTATAACGTTATATAGAATTACGTTATAACGTTATATAGTATCACCATATAACGTATAACGTTATATAGTATTACGTTGTGACGTATAACGTTATATAGTATTACGTTATAACGTATAACGTTATATAGTATTACGTTATAACGTATAACTTTATATAGTATTACGTTATAACGTATAACGTTATATAGTATTACGTTATAACGTATAACGTTATATAGTATTACGTTATGACGTATAACGTTATATAGTATTACGTTATAACGTATAACGTTATATAGTATTACGTTATAACGTATAACGTTATATAGTATTACGTTATATCGTATAACGTTATATAGTATTACCATATAACGTATAACGTTATATAGTATTACGTTATAACGTTATATAGTATCACCATGTAACGTATAACGTTATATAGTATTACGTTATAACGTATAACGTTATATAGTATTACGTTATAACGTATAACGTTATATAGTATCACCATGTAACGTATAACGTTATATAGTATTACGTTATGACGTATAACGTTATATAGTATTACCATATAACGTATAACGTTATATAGTATTACGTAATAACGTATAACGTTATATAGTATTACGTTATATCGTATAACGTTATATAGTATTACGTTATAACGTATAACGTTATATAGTATTACGTTATAACGTATAACTTTATATAGTATTACGTTATAACGTATAACGTTATATAGTATTACGTTATAACGTATAACGTTATATAGTATTACGTTATAACGTATAACGTTATATAGTATTACGTTATAACGTATAACGTTATATAGTATTACGTTATATCGTATAACGTTATATAGTATTACGTTATAACGTATAACGTTATATAGTATTACGTTATAACGTATAACTTTATATAGTATTACGTTATAACGTATAACGTTATATAATATTACGTAATAACGTATAACGTTATATAGTATTACGTTATAACGTATAACGTTATATAGTATTACGTTATAACGTATAACGTTATATAGTATTACGTTATATCGTATAACGTTATATAGTATTACGTTATAACGTATAACGTTATATAGTATTACGTTATATCGTATAACGTTATATAGTATTACGTTATAACGTATAACGTTATATAGTATTACGTTATAACGTATAACTTTATATAGTATTACGTTATAACGTATAACGTTATATAGTATTACGTTATAACGTATAACGTTATATAGCATTACGTTATAACGTTATATAGTATCACCATATAACGTATAACGTTATATAGTATTACGTTATAACGTATAACGTTATATAGTATTACGTTATAACGTATAACGTTATATAGTATCACCATGTAACGTATAACGTTATATAGTATTACTTTATGACGTATAACGTTATATAGTATTACCATATAACGTATAACGTTATATAGTATTACGTTATAACGTATAACGTTATATAGTATTACGTTATAACGTATAACTTTATATAGTATTACGTTATAACGTATAACGTTATATAGTATCACCATGTAACGTATAACGTTATATAGTGTTACGTTATAACGTATAACGTTATATAGTATTACGTTATGACGTATAACGTTATATAGTATTACGTTATGACGTATAACGTTATATAGTATTACGGTATAACGTATAACGTTATATAGTATTACGTTATAACGTATAATATTATATAGTATTACGCTATAACGTATAACGATATATAGTATCACCATGTAACGTATAACGTTATATAGTATTAAGATATAACGTATAACTTTATATAGTATTACGTTATAACGTATAACGTTATATAGTATTACGTTATAACGTATAACGTTATATAGTATTACGTTATAACGTATAACGTTATATAGTATTACGTTATAACGTATAACGTTATATAGTATTACGTTATAACGTATAACGTTGTATAGTATTACGTTATGATGTATAACGTTATATAGTATTACCATATAACGTATAACGTTATATACTATTACGTTATAACGTATAACGTTATATAGTATCACCATGTAACGTATAACGTTATATAGTATTACGTTATGACGTATAACGTTATATAGTATTACGTTATTACGTATAACGTTATATAGTATTACGTTATAACGTATAACGTTATATAGTATTACGTTATAACGTATAACGTTATTTAGTATTACGTTATAACGTATAACGTTATACAGTATTACGTTATAACGTATGACGTTATACAGTATTACGTTATAACGTATAACGTTATATAGTATTACGTTATAACGTATAACGTTATATAGTATTACGTTATAACGTATAACGTTATATAGTATTACGTTATAACGTATAACGTTATATAGTATTACGTTATAACGTATAACGTTATATAGTATTACGTTATAACGTATAACTTTATGTAGTATTACGTTATAACGTATAACGTTATATAGTATTACCATATAACGTATAACGTTATA
This sequence comes from Bombus flavifrons, assembly GCF_040668555.2. NCBI lineage: Eukaryota > Metazoa > Arthropoda > Insecta > Hymenoptera > Apidae > Bombus > Bombus flavifrons. The sequence continues at coordinate 14,329 of NW_027185090.1, forward strand.
TAGTATTACGTTATAACGTATAACGTTATATAGTATTACGTTGTAACGTATAACGTTATATAGTATTACGTTATAACGTATAACGTTATATAGTATTACGTTATAACGTATAGCGTTATATAGTATTACGTTATATCGTATAACTTTTTATAGTATTACGTTATAACGTATAACGTTATATAGTATTACGTTGTAACGTATAACGTTATATAGTATTACGTTATAACGTATAACGTTATATAGTATTACGTTATAACGTATAACTTTATGTAGTATTACGTTATAACGTATAACGTTATATAGTATTACCATATAACGTATAACGTTATATAGTATTACGTTATAACGTATAACGTTATATAGTATTACGTTGTAACGTATAACGTTATATAGTATTACGTTATAACGTATAACGATATATAGTATTACGTTATAACGTATAACGTTATATAGTATCACCATGTAACGTATAACGTTATATAGTATTACGATATAACGTATAACGTTATATAGTATTACGTTATGACGTATAACGTTATATAGTATTACGTTATGACGCATAACGTTATATAGTATTACGTTATAACGTATAACGTTATATAGTATTACGTTATAACGTTTAACCTTATATAGTATTACCATATAACGTATAACGTTATATAGTATTACGTTATAACGTATAACGTTATATAGTATCACCATGTAACGTATAACGTTATATAGTATTACGTTATAACGTATAACGTTATATAGTATTACGTTATAACGTATAACGTTATATAGTATTACGTTATAACATATAACGTTATATAGTATTACGTTATAACGTATAACGTTATATAGTATTACGTTATGACGTATAACGTTATATAGTATTACGTTATAACGTATAACGTTATATAGTATTACGTTATAACGTATAACGTTATATAGTATTACGTTATGACGTATAACGTTATATAGTATTACCATATAACGTATAACGTTATTTACTATTACGTTATAACGTATAACGTTATATAGTATTACGCTATAACGTATAACGTTATACAGTATTACGTTATAACGTATAACGCTATATAGTATTACGTTATAACGTATAACGTTATATAGTATTACGTTATAACGTATAACGTTATATAGTATTACGCTGTAACGTATAACGTTATATAGTATGACGTTATAACGTATAACATTTTATAGTAGTACGTTATAACGTATAACGTTATATAGTATCACCATGTAACGTATAACGTTATATAGTATTACGTTATAACGTATAACGTTATATAGTATTAAGTTATAACGTATAACGTTATATAGTATTACGTTATAACGTATAACGTTATATAGTATTACGTTATAACGTATAACGTTATATAGTATTACGTTATATCGTATAACGTTATATAGTATTACGTTATAACGTATAACGTTATATAGTATTAAGTTATAACGTATAACGTTATATAGTATTACGTTATAACGTATAACGTTATATAGTATTACGTTATGACGTATAACGTTATATAGTATTACGTTATGACGTATAACGTTATGTAGTATTACGGTATAACGTATAACGTTATATAGTATTACGTTATAACCTATAACGTTATATAGTATTACGTTATAACGTATAACGTAATATAGTATTACGTTATAACGTATAACGTTATATAGTATTACGCTATAACGTGTAGCGTTATATAGTATTACGTTATAACGTATAACGTTATATATAGTATTACGTTATAACGTATAACGTTATATAGTATTACGCTATAACGTGTAGCGTTATATAGTATTACGTTATAACGTATAACGTTATATAGTATTACGTTATAACGTATAACGTTATATAGTATTACGTTATAACGTATAACGTTATATAGTATCACCATGTAACGTATAACGTTATATAGTATTACGTTATAACATATAACGTTATATAGTATTACGTTATAACGTATAACGTTATTTACTATTACGTTATAACGTATAACGTTATATAGTATCACCATGTAACGTATAACGCTATATAGTATTACGTTATAACGTATAACATTTTATAGTATTACGTTATAACGTATAACGTTATATAGTATCACCATGTAACGTATAACGTTATATAGTATTACGTTATAACGTATAACGTTATATAGTATTACGTTATAACGTATAACGTTATATAGTATTACGTTATATCGTATAACGTCATATAGTATTACGCTATAACGTATAACGTTATATAGTATTACGTTATAACGTATAACGTTATATAGTATTACGTTATAACGTATAACGTTATATAGTATTACGTTATGACGTATAACGTTATAGAGTATTACCATATAACGTATAACGTTATTTACTATTACGTTATAACGTATAACGTTATATAGTATCACCATGTAACGTATAACGCTATATAGTATTACGTTATAACGTATAACGTTATATAGTATTACGTTATAACGTATAACGTTATATAGTATTACGTTATAACGTATAACGTTATATAGTATTACGTTATAACGTATAACGTTATATAGTATTACGTTATAACGTATAACATTTTATAGTATTACGTTATAACGTATAACGTTATATAGTATCACCATGTAACGTATAACGTTATATAGTATTAAGTTATAACGTATAACGTTATATAGTATTACGTTATAACGTATAACGTTATATAGTATTACGTTATATCGTATAACGTTATATAGTATTTCGTTATAACGTATAACGTTATATAGTATTAAGTTATAACGTATAACGTTATATAGTATTACGTTATAACGTATAACGTTATATAGTATTACGTTATGACGTATAACGTTATATAGTATTACGTTATGACGTATAACGTTATGTAGTATTACGTTATGACGTATAACGTTATGTAGTATTACGGTATAACGTATAACGTTATATAGTATTACGTTATAACCTATAACGTTATATAGTATTACGTTATAACGTATAACGTTATATAGTATTACGCTATAACGTGTAGCGTTATATAGTATTACGTTATAACGTATAACGTTATATAGTATTACGTTATAACGTATAACGTTATATAGTATTACGTTATAACGTATAACGTTATATAGTATCACCATGTAACGTATAACGTTATATAGTATTACGTTATAACATATAACGTTATATAGTATTACGTTATAACGTATAACGTTATTTACTATTACGTTATAACGTATAACGTTATATAGTATCACCATGTAACGTATAACGCTATATAGTATTACGTTATAACGTATAACGTTATATAGTATTACGTTATATCGTAAAACGTTATATAGTATTACGTTATAACGTATAACGTTATATAGTATTACGTTATAACGTATAACGTTATATAGTATTACGCTATAACGTGTAGCGTTATATAGTATTACGTTATAACGTATAACGTTATATAGTATTACGTTATAACGTATAACGTTATATAGTATTACGTTATTACATATAACGTTATATAGTATTACGTTATAACGTATAACGTTATATAGTATCACCATGTAACGTATAACGTTATATAGTATTACGTTATAACGTATAACGTTATATAGTATTACGTTATAACGTATAACGTTATATAGTATTACGTTATGACGTATAACGTTATATAGTATTACCATATAACGTATAACGTTATTTACTATTACGTTATAACGTATAACGTTATATAGTATCACCATGTAACGTATAACGCTATATAGTATTACGTTATAACGTATAACGTTATATAGTATTACGTTATAACCTATAACGTTATATAGTATTACGTTATAACGTATAACGTTATATAGTATTACGTTATAACGTATAACGTTATATAGTATTACGCTATAACGTATAACGTTATATAGTATCACCATGTAACGTATAACGTTATATAGTATTACGTTATAACGTATAACGTTATATAGTATTACGTTATAACGTATAACGTTATATAGTATTACGTTATATCGTATAACGTTATATAGCATTACGTTATAACGTATAACGTTATATAGTATTAAGTTTTAACGTATAACGTTATATAGTATTACGTTATAACGTATAACGTTATATAGTATTACGTTATAACGTATAACGTTATATAGTATTACGTTATAACGTATAACGTTATATAGTATTACGTTATGACGTATAACGTTATATAGTATTACGTTATGACGTATAACGTTATATAGTATTACGGTATACCGTATAACGTTATATAGTATTACGTTATAACGTATAACATTATATAGTATTACGCTATAACGTATAACGATATATAGTATCACCATGTAACGTATAACGTTATATAGTATTAAGTTATAACGTATAACTTTGTATAGTATTACGTTATAACGTATAACGTTATATAGTATTAAGTTATAACGTATAACGTTATATAGTATTACGTTATAACGTTATATAGTATCACCATATAACGTATAACGTTATATAGTATTACGTTATAACGTATAACGTTGTATAGTATTACGTTATGATGTATAACGTTATATAGTATTACGTTATAACGTATAACGTTATATAGTATTACGTTATAACGTATAACGTTATATAGTATTACGTTATAACGTATAACGTTATATAGTATCACCATGTAACGTATAACGTTATATAGTATTACGTTATAACGTATAACGTTATATAGTATTACGTTATAACGTATAACGTTATATAGTATTACATTATGACGTATAACGTTATATAGTATTACCATATAACGTATAACGTTATTTACTATTACGTTATAACGTATAACGTTATATAGTATCACCATGTAACGCATAACGCTATATAGTATTACGTTATAACGTATAACGTTATATAGTATTACGTTATAACCTATAACGTTATATAGTATTACGTTATAACGTATAACGTTATATAGTATTACGTTATAACGTATAACGTTATATAGTATTACGCTATAACGTGTAGCGTTATATAGTATTACGTTATAACGTATAACGTTACATAGTATTACGTTATAACGTATAACGTTATATAGTATTACGTTATAACGTATAACGTTATATAGTATTACGTTATAACATATAACGTTATATAGTATTACGTTATAACGTATAACGTTATATAGTATCACCATGTAACGTATAACGTTATATAGTATTACGTTATAACGTATAACGTTATATAGTATTACGTTATATCGTATAACGTTATATAGTATTACGTTATAACGTATAACGTTATATAGTACTAAGTTTTAACGTATAACGTTATATAGTATTACGTTATAACGTATAACGTTATATAGTATTACGTTATAACGTATAACGTTATATAGTATTACGTTATAACGTATAACGTTATATAGTATTACGTTATAACGTATAACGTTATATAGTATTACGTTATGACGTATAACGTTATATAGTATTACGTTATGACGTATAACGTTATATAGTATTACGGTATACCGTATAACGTTATATAGTATTACGTTATAACGTATAACGTTATATAGTATTAAGTTATAACGTATAACGTTATATAGTATTACGTTATAACGTTATATAGTATCACCATATAACGTATAACGTTATATAGTATTACGTTATAACGTATAACGTTGTATAGTATTACGTTATGATGTATAACGTTATATAGTATTACGTTATAACGTATAACGTTATATAGTATTACGTTATAACGTATAACGTTATATAGTATTACGTTATAACATATAACGTTATATAGTATTACGTTATAACGTATAACGTTATATAGTATTACGTTATAACGTATAACGTTATATAGTATTACGGTATAACGTATAACGTTATATAGTATTACGTTATAACGTATAACATTATATAGTATTACGCTATAACGTATAACGATATATAGTATCACCATGTAACGTATAACGTTATATAGTATTAAGTTATAACGTATAACTTTATATAGTATTACGTTATAACGTATAACGTTATATAGAATTAAGTTATAACGTATAACGTTATATAGTATTACGTTATAACGTTATATAGTATCACCATATAACGTATAACGTTATATAGTATTACGTTATAACGTATAACGTTGTATAGTATTACGTTATGATGTATAACGTTATATAGTATTACGTTATAACGTATAACGTTATATAGTATTACGTTATAACGTATAACGTTATATAGTATTACGTTATAACGTATAACGTTATATAGTATTACGTTATAACATATAACGTTATATAGTATTACGTTATAACGTATAACGTTATATAGTATCACCATGTAACGTATAACGTTATATAGTATTACGTTATAACGTATAACGTTATATAGTATTACGTTATAACGTATAACGTTATATAGTATTACGTTATAACGTTATATAGTATCACCATATAACGTATAACGTTATATAGTATTACGTTATAACGTATAACGTTGTATAGTATTACGTTATGATGTATAACGTTATATAGTATTACGTTATAACGTATAACGTTATATAGTATTACGTTATAACGTATAACGTTATATAGTATTACGTTATAACGTATAACGTTATATAGTATTACGTTATAACATATAACGTTATATAGTATTACGTTATAACGTATAACGTTATATAGTATCACCATGTAACGTATAACGTTATATAGTATTACGTTATAACGTATAACGTTATATAGTATTACGTTATAACGTATAACGTTATATAGTATTACGTTATAACGTATAACGTTATATAGTATTACGTTATATCGTATAACGTTATATAGTATTACGTTATAACGTATAACGTTATATAGTATTAAGTTTTAACGTATAACGTTATATAGTATTACGTTATAACGTATAACGTTATATAGTATTACGTTATAACGTATAACGTTATATAGTATTACGTTATAACGTATAACGTTATATAGTATTACGTTATGACGTATAACGTTATATAGTATTACGTTATGACGTATAACGTTATATAGTATTACGGTATACCGTATAACGTTATATAGTATTACGTTATAACGTATAACATTATATAGTATTACGCTATAACGTATAACGATATATAGTATCACCATGTAACGTATAACGTTATATAGTATTAAGTTATAACGTATAACTTTATATAGTATTACGTTATAACGTATAACGTTATATAGTATTAAGTTATAACGTATAACGTTATATAGTATTACGTTATAACGTTATATAGTATCACCATATAACGTATAACGTTATATAGTATTACGTTATAACGTATAACGTTGTATAGTATTACGTTATGATGTATAACGTTATATAGTATTACGTTATAACGTATAACGTTATATAGTATTACGTTATAACGTATAACGTTATATAGTATTACGTTATAACGTATAACGTTATATAGTATCACCATGTAACGTATAACGTTATATAGTATTACGTTATAACGTATAACGTTATATAGTATTACGTTATAACGTATAACGTTATATAGTATTACATTATGACGTATAACGTTATATAGTATTACCATATAACGTATAACGTTATTTACTATTACGTTATAACGTATAACGTTATATAGTATCACCATGTAACGTATAACGCTATATAGTATTACGTTATAACGTATAACGTTATATAGTATTACGTTATAACCTATAACGTTATATAGTATTACGTTATAACGTATAACGTTATATAGTATTACGTTATAACGTATAACGTTATATAGTATTACGCTATAACGTGTAGCGTTATATAGTATTACGTTATAACGTATAACGTTATATAGTATTACGTTATAACGTATAACGTTATATAGTATTACGTTATAACGTATAACGTTATATAGTATTACGTTATAACATATAACGTTATATAGTATTACGTTATAACGTATAACGTTATATAGTATCACCATGTAACGTATAACGTTATATAGTATTACGTTATAACGTATAACGTTATATAGTATTACGTTATAACGTATAACGTTATATAGTATTACGTTATATCGTATAACGTTATATAGTATTACGTTATAACGTATAACGTTATATAGTACTAAGTTTTAACGTATAACGTTATATAGTATTACGTTATAACGTATAACGTTATATAGTATTACGTTATAACGTATAACGTTATATAGTATTACGTTATAACGTATAACGTTATATAGTATTACGTTATAACGTATAACGTTATATAGTATTACGTTATGACGTATAACGTTATATAGTATTACGTTATGACGTATAACGTTATATAGTATTACGGTATACCGTATAACGTTATATAGTATTACGTTATAACGTATAACGTTATATAGTATTAAGTTATAACGTATAACGTTATATAGTATTACGTTATAACGTTATATAGTATCACCATATAACGTATAACGTTATATAGTATTACGTTATAACGTATAACGTTGTATAGTATTACGTTATGATGTATAACGTTATATAGTATTACGTTATAACGTATAACGTTATATAGTATTACGTTATAACGTATAACGTTATATAGTATTACGTTATAACATATAACGTTATATAGTATTACGTTATAACGTATAACGTTATATAGTATTACGTTATAACGTATAACGTTATATAGTATTACGGTATAACGTATAACGTTATATAGTATTACGTTATAACGTATAACATTATATAGTATTACGCTATAACGTATAACGATATATAGTATCACCATGTAACGTATAACGTTATATAGTATTAAGTTATAACGTATAACTTTATATAGTATTACGTTATAACGTATAACGTTATATAGAATTAAGTTATAACGTATAACGTTATATAGTATTACGTTATAACGTTATATAGTATCACCATATAACGTATAACGTTATATAGTATTACGTTATAACGTATAACGTTGTATAGTATTACGTTATGATGTATAACGTTATATAGTATTACGTTATAACGTATAACGTTATATAGTATTACGTTATGACGTATAACGTTATGTAGTATTACGGTATAACGTATAACGTTATATAGTATTACGTTATAACCTATAACGTTATATAGTATTACGTTATAACGTATAACGTAATATAGTATTACGCTATAACGTATAACGTTATATAGTATTACGCTATAACGTGTAGCGTTATATAGTATTACGCTATAACGTGTAGCGTTATATAGTATTACGTTATAACGTATAACGTTATATAGTATTACGTTATAACATATAACGTTATATAGTATTACGTTATAACGTATAACGTTATATAGTATCACCATGTAACGTATAACGTTATATAGTATTACGTTATAACGTATAACGTTATATAGTATTACGTTATGACGTATAACGTTATATAGTATTACCATATAACGTATAACGTTATTTACTATTACGTTATAACGTATAACGTTATTTACTATTACGTTATAACGTATAACGTTATATAGTATTACGTTATAACCTATAACGTTATATAGTATTACGTTATAACGTATAACGTTATATAGTATTACGTTATAACGTATAACGTTATATAGTATTACGTTATAACATATAACGTTATATAGTATTACGTTATAACGTATAACGTTATTTACTATTACGTTATAACGTATAACGTTATATAGTATCACCATGTAACGTATAACGCTATATAGTATTACGTTATAACGTATAACGTTATATAGTATTACGTTATATCGTATAACGTTATATAGTATTACGTTATAACGTATAACGTTATATAGTATTACGTTATAACGTATAACGTTATATAGTAGTACGCTATAACGTGTAGCGTTATATAGTATTACGTTATAACGTATAACGTTATATAGTATTACGTTATAACGTATAACGTTATATAGTATTACGTTATTACATATAACGTTATATAGTATTACGTTATAACGTATAACGTTATATAGTATCACCATGTAACGTATAACGTTATATAGTATTACGTTATAACGTATAACGTTATATAGTATTACGTTATGACGTATAACGTTATATAGTATTACCATATAACGTATAACGTTATTTACTATTACGTTATAACGTATAACGTTATATAGTATCACCATGTAACGTATAACGCTATATAGTATTACGTTATAACGTATAACGTTATATAGTATTACGTTATAACCTATAACGTTATATAGTATTACGTTATAACGTATAACGTTATATAGTATTACGTTATAACGTATAACGTTATATAGTATTACGCTATAACGTGTAGCGTTATATAGTATTACGTTATAACGTATAACGTTATATAGTATTACGTTATAACGTATAACGTTATATAGTATTACGTTATAACATATAACGTTATATAGTATTACGTTATAACGTATAACGTTATATAGTATCACCATGTAACGTATAACGTTATATAGTATTACGTTATAACGTATAACGTTTTATAGTATTACGTTATAACGTATAACGTTATATAGTATTACGTTATATCGTATAACGTTATATAGTATTACGTTATAACGTATAACGTTATATAGTATTAAGTTTTAACGTATAACGTTATATAGTATTACGTTATAACGTATAACGTTATATAGTATTACGTTATAACGTATAACGTTATATAGTATTACGTTATAACGTATAACGTTATATAGTATTACGGTATAACGTATAGCGTTATATAGTATTACGTTATAACGTATAACGTTATATAGTATTACGTTATAACGTATAACGTTATACAGTATTACGTTATAACGTATAACGCTATACAGTATTACGTTATAACGTATAACGCTATATAGTATTACGTTATAACGTATAACGTTATATAGTATTACGTTATAACGTATAACGTTATATAGTATTACGCTATAACGTATAACGTTATATAGTATTACGCTATAACGTATAACATTTTATAGTATTACGTTATAACGTATAACGTTATATAGTATCACCATGTAACGTATAACGTTATATAGTATTACGTTATAACGTATAACGTTATATAGTATTACGTTATAACGTATAACGTTATATAGTATTACGTTATATCGTATAACGTTATATAGTATTAGGCTATAACGTATAACGTTATATAGTATTACGTTATAACGTATAACGTTATATAGTATTACGTTATAACGTATAACGTTATATAGTATTACGTTATGACGTATAACGTTATATAGTATTACCATATAACGTATAACGTTATTTACTATTACGTTATAACGTATAACGTTATATAGTATCACCATGTAACGTATAACGCTATATAGTATTACGTTATAACGTATAACGTTATATAGTATTACGTTATAACGTATAACGTTATATAGTATTAGGTTATAACGTATAACGTTATATAGTATTACGTTATAACGTATAACGTTATATAGTATTACGTTATAACGTATAACGTTATATAGTATTACGTTATAACGTATAACGTTATATAGTATTACGTTATAACGTATAACGTTATATAGTATTACGTTATAACGTATAACGTTATATAGTATTACGTTATATCGTATAACGTTATATAGTATTACGTTATAACGTATAACGTTATATAGTATTAAGTTATAACGTATAACGTTATATAGTATTAAGTTATAACGTATAACGTTATATAGTATTACGTTATGACGTATAACGTTATATAGTATTACGTTATGACGTATAACGTTATGTAGTATTACGGTATAACGTATAACGTTATATAGTATTACGTTATAACCTATAACGTTATATAGTATTACGTTATAACGTATAACGTAATATAGTATTACGTTATAACGTATAACGTTATATAGTATTACGCTATAACGTGTAGCGTTATATAGTATTACGTTATAACGTATAACGTTATATAGTATTACGTTATAACGTATAACGTTATATAGTATTACGTTATAACGTATAACGTTATATAGTATTACGTTATAACGTATAACGTTATATAGTATTACGTTATAACGTATAACGTTATATAGTATTACGTTATAACGTATAACGTTATATAGTATTACGTTATAACGTATAACGTTATATAGTATTACGTTATAACGTATAACGTTATATAGTATTACGTTATAACGTATAACGTTATATAGTATTACGTTATAACGTATAACGTTATATAGTATTACGTTATAACGTATAACGTTATATAGTATGACCATGTAACGTATAACGCTATATAGTATTACGTTATAACGTATAACGTTATATAGTATTACGTTATGACGTATAACGTTATATAGTATTACCATATAACGTATAACGTTATTTACTATTACGTTATAACGTATAACGTTATATAGTATCACCATGTAACGTATAACGCTATATAGTATTACGTTATAACGTGTAACGTTATATAGTATTACGTTATAACCTATAACGTTATATAGTATTACGTTATAACGTATAACGTTATATAGTATTACGTTATAACGTATAACGTTATATAGTATTACGTTATAACATATAACGTTATATAGTATTACGTTATAACGTATAACGTTATTTACTATTACGTTATAACGTATAACGTTATATAGTATCACCATGTAACGTATAACGCTATATAGTATTACGTTATAACGTATAACGTTATATAGTATTACGTTATATCGTAAAACGTTATATAGTACTACGTTATAACGTATAACGTTATATAGCATTACGTTATAACGTATAACGTTATATAGTATTACGCTATAACGTGTAGCGTTATATAGTATTACGTTATAACGTATAACGTTATATAGTATTATGTTATAACGTATAACATTTTATAGTATTACGTTATAACGTATAACGTTATATAGTATCACCATGTAACGTATAACGTTATATAGTATTACGTTATAACGTATAACGTTATATAGTATTACGTTATAACGTATAACGTTATATAGTATTACGTTATATCGTATAACGTTATATAGTATTAGGCTATAACGTATAACTTTGTATAGTATTACGTTATAACGTATAACGTTATATAGTATTAAGTTATAACGTATAACGTTATATAGTATTACGTTATAACGTTATATAGTATCACCATATAACGTATAACGTTATATAGTATTACGTTATAACGTATAACGTTGTATAGTATTACGTTATGATGTATAACGTTATATAGTATTACGTTATAACGTATAACGTTATATAGTATTACGTTATAACGTATAACGTTATATAGTATTACGTTATAACGTATAACGTTATATAGTATCACCATGTAACGTATAACGTTATATAGTATTACGTTATAACGTATAACGTTATATAGTATTACGTTATAACGTATAACGTTATATAGTATTACATTATGACGTATAACGTTATATAGTATTACCATATAACGTATAACGTTATTTACTATTACGTTATAACGTATAACGTTATATAGTATCACCATGTAACGCATAACGCTATATAGTATTACGTTATAACGTATAACGTTATATAGTATTACGTTATAACCTATAACGTTATATAGTATTACGTTATAACGTATAACGTTATATAGTATTACGTTATAACGTATAACGTTATATAGTATTACGCTATAACGTGTAGCGTTATATAGTATTACGTTATAACGTATAACGTTACATAGTATTACGTTATAACGTATAACGTTATATAGTATTACGTTATAACGTATAACGTTATATAGTATTACGTTATAACATATAACGTTATATAGTATTACGTTATAACGTATAACGTTATATAGTATCACCATGTAACGTATAACGTTATATAGTATTACGTTATAACGTATAACGTTATATAGTATTACGTTATAACGTATAACGTTATATAGTATTACGTTATATCGTATAACGTTATATAGTATTACGTTATAACGTATAACGTTATATAGTACTAAGTTTTAACGTATAACGTTATATAGTATTACGTTATAACGTATAACGTTATATAGTATTACGTTATAACGTATAACGTTATATAGTATTACGTTATAACGTATAACGTTATATAGTATTACGTTATAACGTATAACGTTATATAGTATTACGTTATGACGTATAACGTTATATAGTATTACGTTATGACGTATAACGTTATATAGTATTACGGTATACCGTATAACGTTATATAGTATTACGTTATAACGTATAACGTTATATAGTATTAAGTTATAACGTATAACGTTATATAGTATTACGTTATAACGTTATATAGTATCACCATATAACGTATAACGTTATATAGTATTACGTTATAACGTATAACGTTGTATAGTATTACGTTATGATGTATAACGTTATATAGTATTACGTTATAACGTATAACGTTATATAGTATTACGTTATAACGTATAACGTTATATAGTATTACGTTATAACATATAACGTTATATAGTATTACGTTATAACGTATAACGTTATATAGTATTACGTTATAACGTATAACGTTATATAGTATTACGGTATAACGTATAACGTTATATAGTATTACGTTATAACGTATAACATTATATAGTATTACGCTATAACGTATAACGATATATAGTATCACCATGTAACGTATAACGTTATATAGTATTAAGTTATAACGTATAACTTTATATAGTATTACGTTATAACGTATAACGTTATATAGAATTAAGTTATAACGTATAACGTTATATAGTATTACGTTATAACGTTATATAGTATCACCATATAACGTATAACGTTATATAGTATTACGTTATAACGTATAACGTTGTATAGTATTACGTTATGATGTATAACGTTATATAGTATTACGTTATAACGTATAACGTTATATAGTATTACGTTATAACGTATAACGTTATATAGTATTACGTTATAACGTATAACGTTATATAGTATTACGTTATAACATATAACGTTATATAGTATTACGTTATAACGTATAACGTTATATAGTATCACCATGTAACGTATAACGTTATATAGTATTACGTTATAACGTATAACGTTATATAGTATTACGTTATAACGTATAACGTTATATAGTATTACGTTATAACGTTATATAGTATCACCATATAACGTATAACGTTATATAGTATTACGTTATAACGTATAACGTTGTATAGTATTACGTTATGATGTATAACGTTATATAGTATTACGTTATAACGTATAACGTTATATAGTATTACGTTATAACGTATAACGTTATATAGTATTACGTTATAACGTATAACGTTATATAGTATTACGTTATAACGTATAACGTTATATAGTATCACCATGTAACGTATAACGTTATATAGTATTACGTTATAACGTATAACGTTATATAGTATTACGTTATAACGTATAACGTTATATAGTATTACGTTATATCGTATAACGTTATATAGTATTACGTTATAACGTATAACGTTATATAGTATTAAGTTTTAACGTATAACGTTATATAGTATTACGTTATAACGTATAACGTTATATAGTATTACGTTATAACGTATAACGTTATATAGTATTACGTTATAACGTATAACGTTATATAGTATTACGTTATGACGTATAACGTTATATAGTATTACGTTATGACGTATAACGTTATATAGTATTACGGTATACCGTATAACGTTATATAGTATTACGTTATAACGTATAACATTATATAGTATTACGCTATAACGTATAACGATATATAGTATCACCATGTAACGTATAACGTTATATAGTATTAAGTTATAACGTATAACTTTATATAGTATTACGTTATAACGTATAACGTTATATAGTATTAAGTTATAACGTATAACGTTATATAGTATTACGTTATAACGTTATATAGTATCACCATATAACGTATAACGTTATATAGTATTACGTTATAACGTATAACGTTGTATAGTATTACGTTATGATGTATAACGTTATATAGTATTACGTTATAACGTATAACGTTATATAGTATTACGTTATAACGTATAACGTTATATAGTATTACGTTATAACGTATAACGTTATATAGTATCACCATGTAACGTATAACGTTATATAGTATTACGTTATAACGTATAACGTTATATAGTATTACGTTATAACGTATAACGTTATATAGTATTACATTATGACGTATAACGTTATATAGTATTACCATATAACGTATAACGTTATTTACTATTACGTTATAACGTATAACGTTATATAGTATCACCATGTAACGTATAACGCTATATAGTATTACGTTATAACGTATAACGTTATATAGTATTACGTTATAACCTATAACGTTATATAGTATTACGTTATAACGTATAACGTTATATAGTATTACGTTATAACGTATAACGTTATATAGTATTACGCTATAACGTGTAGCGTTATATAGTATTACGTTATAACGTATAACGTTATATAGTATTACGTTATAACGTATAACGTTATATAGTATTACGTTATAACGTATAACGTTATATAGTACTAAGTTTTAACGTATAACGTTATATAGTATTACGTTATAACGTATAACGTTATATAGTATTACGTTATAACGTATAACGTTATATAGTATTACGTTATAACGTATAACGTTATATAGTATTACGTTATAACGTATAACGTTATATAGTATTACGTTATGACGTATAACGTTATATAGTATTACGTTATGACGTATAACGTTATATAGTATTACGGTATACCGTATAACGTTATATAGTATTACGTTATAACGTATAACGTTATATAGTATTAAGTTATAACGTATAACGTTATATAGTATTACGTTATAACGTTATATAGTATCACCATATAACGTATAACGTTATATAGTATTACGTTATAACGTATAACGTTGTATAGTATTACGTTATGATGTATAACGTTATATAGTATTACGTTATAACGTATAACGTTATATAGTATTACGTTATAACGTATAACGTTATATAGTATTACGTTATAACATATAACGTTATATAGTATTACGTTATAACGTATAACGTTATATAGTATTACGTTATAACGTATAACGTTATATAGTATTACGGTATAACGTATAACGTTATATAGTATTACGTTATAACGTATAACATTATATAGTATTACGCTATAACGTATAACGATATATAGTATCACCATGTAACGTATAACGTTATATAGTATTAAGTTATAACGTATAACTTTATATAGTATTACGTTATAACGTATAACGTTATATAGAATTAAGTTATAACGTATAACGTTATATAGTATTACGTTATAACGTTATATAGTATCACCATATAACGTATAACGTTATATAGTATTACGTTATAACGTATAACGTTGTATAGTATTACGTTATGATGTATAACGTTATATAGTATTACGTTATAACGTATAACGTTATATAGTATTACGTTATGACGTATAACGTTATGTAGTATTACGGTATAACGTATAACGTTATATAGTATTACGTTATAACCTATAACGTTATATAGTATTACGTTATAACGTATAACGTAATATAGTATTACGCTATAACGTATAACGTTATATAGTATTACGCTATAACGTGTAGCGTTATATAGTATTACGCTATAACGTGTAGCGTTATATAGTATTACGTTATAACGTATAACGTTATATAGTATTACGTTATAACATATAACGTTATATAGTATTACGTTATAACGTATAACGTTATATAGTATCACCATGTAACGTATAACGTTATATAGTATTACGTTATAACGTATAACGTTATATAGTATTACGTTATGACGTATAACGTTATATAGTATTACCATATAACGTATAACGTTATTTACTATTACGTTATAACGTATAACGTTATTTACTATTACGTTATAACGTATAACGTTATATAGTATTACGTTATAACCTATAACGTTATATAGTATTACGTTATAACGTATAACGTTATATAGTATTACGTTATAACGTATAACGTTATATAGTATTACGTTATAACATATAACGTTATATAGTATTACGTTATAACGTATAACGTTATTTACTATTACGTTATAACGTATAACGTTATATAGTATCACCATGTAACGTATAACGCTATATAGTATTACGTTATAACGTATAACGTTATATAGTATTACGTTATATCGTATAACGTTATATAGTATTACGTTATAACGTATAACGTTATATAGTATTACGTTATAACGTATAACGTTATATAGTAGTACGCTATAACGTGTAGCGTTATATAGTATTACGTTATAACGTATAACGTTATATAGTATTACGTTATAACGTATAACGTTATATAGTATTACGTTATTACATATAACGTTATATAGTATTACGTTATAACGTATAACGTTATATAGTATCACCATGTAACGTATAACGTTATATAGTATTACGTTATAACGTATAACGTTATATAGTATTACGTTATGACGTATAACGTTATATAGTATTACCATATAACGTATAACGTTATTTACTATTACGTTATAACGTATAACGTTATATAGTATCACCATGTAACGTATAACGCTATATAGTATTACGTTATAACGTATAACGTTATATAGTATTACGTTATAACCTATAACGTTATATAGTATTACGTTATAACGTATAACGTTATATAGTATTACGTTATAACGTATAACGTTATATAGTATTACGCTATAACGTGTAGCGTTATATAGTATTACGTTATAACGTATAACGTTATATAGTATTACGTTATAACGTATAACGTTATATAGTATTACGTTATAACATATAACGTTATATAGTATTACGTTATAACGTATAACGTTATATAGTATCACCATGTAACGTATAACGTTATATAGTATTACGTTATAACGTATAACGTTATATAGTATTACGTTATAACGTATAACGTTATATAGTATTACGTTATATCGTATAACGTTATATAGTATTACGTTATAACGTATAACGTTATATAGTATTAAGTTTTAACGTATAACGTTATATAGTATTACGTTATAACGTATAACGTTATATAGTATTACGTTATAACGTATAACGTTATATAGTATTACGTTATAACGTATAACGTTATATAGTATTACGGTATAACGTATAGCGTTATATAGTATTACGTTATAACGTATAACGTTATATAGTATTACGTTATAACGTATAACGTTATACAGTATTACGTTATAACGTATAACGCTATACAGTATTACGTTATAACGTATAACGCTATATAGTATTACGTTATAACGTATAACGTTATATAGTATTACGTTATAACGTATAACGTTATATAGTATTACGCTATAACGTATAACGTTATATAGTATTACGCTATAACGTATAACATTTTATAGTATTACGTTATAACGTATAACGTTATATAGTATCACCATGTAACGTATAACGTTATATAGTATTACGTTATAACGTATAACGTTATATAGTATTACGTTATAACGTATAACGTTATATAGTATTACGTTATATCGTATAACGTTATATAGTATTAGGCTATAACGTATAACGTTATATAGTATTACGTTATAACGTATAACGTTATATAGTATTACGTTATAACGTATAACGTTATATAGTATTACGTTATGACGTATAACGTTATATAGTATTACCAT
>NW_027185091.1:0-33960 GCF_040668555.2 Bombus flavifrons
GCGCTCCTTTTACTCCTTTTTAAGTGCAGAATGTAATAAACAACCGTTTAACCGTCGAAACAAGCGGAACAGCTCGCAAATCTCGATGATTTCGTCGATTTTGAAGAAAACTGACCGTCATTTCCTTCCCGTTTGAGATATTTCGACGTTTAAGCGCTCCTTTTACTCCTTTTTACGTGCAGAATGTAATAAACTACCGTTTAACCGTCGATACAAGCGGAACAGCTCGCAAATCTCGATGATTTCGTCGATTTTGAAGAAAACTGACCGTCATTTCTTTCCCGTTTGAGATATTTCGACGTTTAAGCGCTCCTTTTACTCCTTTTTACGTGCAGAATGTAATAAACAACCGTTTTACCGTCGAAACAAGCGGAACAGCTCGAAAATCTCGATGATTTCGTCGATTTTGAAGAAAACTGACCGTCATTTCCTTCCCGTTTGAGATATTTCGACGTTTAAGCGCTCCTTTTACTCCTTTTTACGTGCAGAATGTAATAAACTACCGTTTAACCGTCGATACAAGCGGAACAGCTCGCAAATCTCGATGATTTCGTCGATTTTGAAGAAAACTGACCGTCATTTCTTTCCCGTTTGAGATATTTCGACGTTTAAGCGCTCCTTTTGCTCCTTTTTACGTGCAGAATGTAATATACAACCGTTTTACCGTCGAAACAAGCGGAGCAGCTCGCAAATCTCGATGATTTCGTCGATTTTGAAGAAAACTGACCGTCATTTCCTTCCCGTTTGAGATATTTCGACGTTTAAGCGCTCCTTTTACTCCTTTTTACGTGCAGAATGTAATAAACTACCGTTTAACCGTCGATACAAGCGGAACAGCTCGCAAATCTCGATGATTTCGTCGATTTTGAAGAAAACTGACCGTCATTTCTTTCCCGTTTGAGATATTTCGACGTTTAAGCGCTCCTTTTACTCCTTTTTACGTGCAGAATGTAATAAACAACCGTTTTACCGTCGAAACAAGCGGAACAGCTCGCAAATCTCGATGATTTCGTCGATTTTGAAGAAAACTGACCGTCATTTCCTTCCCGTTTGAGATATTTCGACGTTTAAGCGCTCCTTTTACTCCTTTTTACGTGCAGAATGTAATAAACAACCGTTTAACCGTCGAAACAAGCGGAACAGCTCGCAAATCTCGATGATTTCGTCGATTTTGATGAAAACTGACCGTCGTTTCCTTCCCGTTTGAGATATTTCGACGTTTAAGCGCTCCTTTTACCCCTTTTTACGTGCAGAATGTAATAAACAACCGTTTAACCGTCGAAACAAGCGGAACAGCTCGCAAATCTCGATGATTTCGTCGATTTTGATGAAAACTGACCGTCATTTCCTTCCCGTTTGAGATATTTCGACGTTTAAGCGCTCCTTTTACTCCTTTTTACGTGCAGAATGTAATAAACAACCGTTTAACCGTCGAAACAAGCGGAACAGCTCGCAAATCTCGATGATTTCGTCGATTTTGATGAAAACTGACCGTCATTTCCTTCCCGTTTGAGATATTTCGACGTTTAAGCGCTCCTTTTACTCCTTTTTACGTGCAGAATGTAATAAACAACCGTTTAACCGTCGAAACAAGCGGAACAGCTCGCAAATCTCGATGATTTCGTCGATTTTGATGAAAACTGACCGTCATTTCCTTCCCGTTTGAGATATTTCGACGTTTAAGCGCTCCTTTTACCCCTTTTTACGTGCAGAATGTAATAAACAACCGTTTAAACCGTCGAAACAAGCGGAACAGCTCGCAAATCTCGATGATTTCGTCGATTTTGATGAAAACTGACCGTCATTTCCTTCCCGTTTGAGATATTTCGACGTTTAAGCGCTCCTTTTACTCCTTTTTACGTGCAGAATGTAATAAACAACCGTTTAACCGTCGAAACAAGCGGAACAGCTCGCAAATCTCGATGATTTCGTCGATTTTGAAGAAAACTGACCGTCATTTCCTTCCCGTTTGAGATATTTCGTCGTTTAAGCGCTCCTTTTACTCCTTTTTACGTGCAGAATGTAATAAGCTACCGTTTAACCGTCGATACAAGCGGAACAGCTCGCAAATCTCGATGATTTCGTCGATTTTGAAGAAAACTGACCGTCATTTCCTTCCCGTTTGAGATATTTCGACGTTTAAGCGCTCCTTTTACTCCTTTTTACGTGCAGAATGTAATAAACAACCGTTTAACCGTCGAAACAAGCGGAACAGCTCGCAAATCTCGATGATTTCGTCGATTTTGAAGAAAACTGACCGTCATTTCCTTCCCGTTTGAGATATTTCGACGTTTAAGCGCTCATTTTACTCCTTTTTACGTGCAGAATGTAATAAACAACCGTTTAACCGTCGAAACAAGCGGAACAGCTCGCAAATCTCGATGATTTCGTCGATTTTGAAGAAAACTGACCGTCATTTCTTTCCCGTTTGAGATATTTCGACGTTTAAGCGCTCCTTTTACTCCTTTTTACGTGCAGAATGTAATAACCAACCGTTTTACCGTCGAAACAAGCGGAACAGCTCGCAAATCTCGATGATTTCGTCGATTTTGAAGAAAACTGACCGTCATTTCCTTCCCGTTTGAGATATTCCGACGTTTAAGCGCTCCTTTTACTCCTTTTTACGTGCAGAATGTAATAAACTACCGTTTAACCGTCGATACAAGCGGAACAGCTCGCAAATCTCGATGATTTCGTCGATTTTGAAGAAAACTGACCGTCATTTCTTTCCCGTTTGAGATATTTCGACGTTTAAGCGCTCCTTTTACTCCTTTTTACGTGCAGAATGTAATAAACAACCGTTTTACCGTCGAAACAAGCGGAACAGCTCGCAAATCTCGATGATTTCGTCGATTTTGAAGAAAACTGACCGTCATTTCCTTCCCGTTTGAGATATTTCGACGTTTAAGCGCTCCTTTTACTCCTTTTTACGTGCAGAATGTAATAAACAACCGTTTAACCGTCGAAACCAGCGGAACAGCTCGCAAATCTCGATGATTTCGTCGATTTTGAAGAAAACTGACCGTCATTTCCTTCCCGTTTGAGATATTTCGACGTTTAAGCGCTCCTTTTACTCCTTTTTACGTGCAGAATGTAATAAACAACCGTTTAACCGTCGAAACAAGCGGAACAGCTCGCAAATCTCGATGATTTCGTCGATTTTGATGAAAACTGACCGTCATTTCCTTCCCGTTTGAGATATTTCGACGTTTAAGCGCTCCATTTACTCCTTTTTACGTGCAGAATGTAATAAACAACCGTTTAAACCGTCGAAACCAGCGGAACAGCTCGCAAATCTCGATGATTTCGTCGATTTTGATGAAAACTGACCGTCATTTCCTTCCCGTTTGAGATATTTCGACGTTTAAGCGCTCCTTTTACTCCTTTTTACGTGCAGAATGTAATAAACAACCGTTTAACCGTCGAAACAAGCGGAACAGCTCGCAAGTCTCGATGATTTCGTCGATTTTGATGAAAACTGACCGTCATTTCCTTCCCGTTTGAGATATTTCGACGTTTAAGCGCTCCTTTTACTCCTTTTTACGTGCAGAATGTAATAAACAACCGTTTAACCGTCGAAACAAGCGGAACAGCTCGCAAATCTCGATGATTTCGTCGATTTTGATGAAAACTGACCGTCGTTTCCTTCCCGTTTGAGATATTTCGACGTTTAAGCGCTCCTTTTACCCCTTTTTACGTGCAGAATGTAATAAACAACCGTTTAACCGTCGAAACAAGCGGAACAGCTCGCAAATCTCGATGATTTCGTCGATTTTGATGAAAACTGACCGTCATTTCCTTCCCGTTTGAGATATTTCGACGTTTAAGCGCTCCTTTTACTCCTTTTTACGTGCAGAATGTAATAAACAACCGTTTAACCGTCGAAACAAGCGGAACAGCTCGCAAATCTCGATGATTTCGTCGATTTTGATGAAAACTGACCGTCATTTCCTTCCCGTTTGAGATATTTCGACGTTTAAGCGCTCCTTTTACTCCTTTTTACGTGCAGAATGTAATAAACAACCGTTTAACCGTCGAAACAAGCGGAACAGCTCGCAAATCTCGATGATTTCGTCGATTTTGATGAAAACTGACCGTCATTTCCTTCCCGTTTGAGATATTTCGACGTTTAAGCGCTCCTTTTACCCCTTTTTACGTGCAGAATGTAATAAACAACCGTTTAACCGTCGAAACAAGCGGAACAGCTCGCAAATCTCGATGATTTCGTCGATTTTGATGAAAACTGACCGTCATTTCCTTCCCGTTTGAG
This sequence comes from Bombus flavifrons, assembly GCF_040668555.2. Lineage (NCBI taxonomy): Eukaryota > Metazoa > Arthropoda > Insecta > Hymenoptera > Apidae > Bombus > Bombus flavifrons. The sequence goes on from NW_027185091.1 coordinate 4,271, forward strand.
ATATTTCGACGTTTAAGCGCTCCTTTTACTCCTTTTTACGTGCAGAATGTAATAAACAACCGTTTAAACCGTCGAAACAAGCGGAACAGCTCGCAAATCTCGATGATTTCGTCGATTTTGAAGAAAACTGACCGTCATTTCCTTCCCGTTTGAGATATTTCGTCGTTTAAGCGCTCCTTTTACTCCTTTTTACGTGCAGAATGTAATAAGCTACCGTTTAACCGTCGATACAAGCGGAACAGCTCGCAAATCTCGATGATTTCGTCGATTTTGAAGAAAACTGACCGTCATTTCCTTCCCGTTTGAGATATTTCGACGTTTAAGCGCTCCTTTTACTCCTTTTTACGTGCAGAATGTAATAAACAACCGTTTAACCGTCGAAACAAGCGGAACAGCTCGCACAAATCTCGATGATTTCGTCGATTTTGAAGAAAACTGACCGTCATTTCCTTCCCGTTTGAGATATTTCGACGTTTAAGCGCTCATTTTACTCCTTTTTACGTGCAGAATGTAATAAACAACCGTTTAACCGTCGAAACAAGCGGAACAGCTCGCAAATCTCGATGATTTCGTCGATTTTGAAGAAAACTGACCGTCATTTCTTTCCCGTTTGAGATATTTCGACGTTTAAGCGCTCCTTTTACTCCTTTTTACGTGCAGAATGTAATAACCAACCGTTTTACCGTCGAAACAAGCGGAACAGCTCGCAAATCTCGATGATTTCGTCGATTTTGAAGAAAACTGACCGTCATTTCCTTCCCGTTTGAGATATTCCGACGTTTAAGCGCTCCTTTTACTCCTTTTTACGTGCAGAATGTAATAAACTACCGTTTAACCGTCGATACAAGCGGAACAGCTCGCAAATCTCGATGATTTCGTCGATTTTGAAGAAAACTGACCGTCATTTCTTTCCCGTTTGAGATATTTCGACGTTTAAGCGCTCCTTTTACTCCTTTTTACGTGCAGAATGTAATAAACAACCGTTTTACCGTCGAAACAAGCGGAACAGCTCGCAAATCTCGATGATTTCGTCGATTTTGAAGAAAACTGACCGTCATTTCCTTCCCGTTTGAGATATTTCGACGTTTAAGCGCTCCTTTTACTCCTTTTTACGTGCAGAATGTAATAAACAACCGTTTAACCGTCGAAACCAGCGGAACAGCTCGCAAATCTCGATGATTTCGTCGATTTTGAAGAAAACTGACCGTCATTTCCTTCCCGTTTGAGATATTTCGACGTTTAAGCGCTCCTTTTACTCCTTTTTACGTGCAGAATGTAATAAACAACCGTTTAACCGTCGAAACAAGCGGAACAGCTCGCAAATCTCGATGATTTCGTCGATTTTGATGAAAACTGACCGTCATTTCCTTCCCGTTTGAGATATTTCGACGTTTAAGCGCTCCATTTACTCCTTTTTACGTGCAGAATGTAATAAACAACCGTTTAACCGTCGAAACAAGCGGAACAGCTCGCAAATCTCGATGATTTCGTCGATTTTGATGAAAACTGACCGTCATTTCCTTCCCGTTTGAGATATTTCGACGTTTAAGCGCTCCTTTTACTCCTTTTTACGTGCAGAATGTAATAAACAACCGTTTAACCGTCGAAACAAGCGGAACAGCTCGCAAATCTCGATGATTTCGTCGATTTTGATGAAAACTGACCGTCATTTCCTTCCCGTTTGAGATATTTCGACGTTTAAGCGCTCCTTTTACCCCTTTTTACGTGCAGAATGTAATAAACAACCGTTTAACCGTCGAAACAAGCGGAACAGCTCGCAAATCTCGATGATTTCGTCGATTTTGATGAAAACTGACCGTCATTTCCTTCCCGTTTGAGATATTTCGACGTTTAAGCGCTCCTTTTACTCCTTTTTACGTGCAGAATGTAATAAACAACCGTTTAAACCGTCGAAACAAGCGGAACAGCTCGCAAATCTCGATGATTTCGTCGATTTTGAAGAAAACTGACCGTCATTTCCTTCCCGTTTGAGATATTTCGACGTTTAAGCGCTCCTTTTACTCCTTTTTACGTGCAGAATGTAATAAGCTACCGTTTAACCGTCGATACAAGCGGAACAGCTCGCAAATCTCGATGATTTCGTCGATTTTGAAGAAAACTGACCGTCATTTCCTTCCCGTTTGAGATATTTCGACGTTTAAGCGCTCCTTTTACTCCTTTTTACGTGCAGAATGTAATAAACTACCGTTTAACCGTCGATACAAGCGGAACAGCTCGCAAATCTCGATGATTTCGTCGATTTTGAAGAAAACTGACCGTCATTTCTTTCCCGTTTGAGATATTTCGACGTTTAAGCGCTCCTTTTACTCCTTTTTACGTGCAGAATGTAATAAACAACCGTTTTACCGTCGAAACAAGCGGAACAGCTCGCAAATCTCGATGATTTCGTCGATTTTGAAGAAAACTGACCGTCATTTCCTTCCCGTTTGAGATATTTCGACGTTTAAGCGCTCCTTTTACTCCTTTTTACGTGCAGAATGTAATAAGCTACCGTATAACCGTCGATACAAGCGGAACAGCTCGCAAATCTCGATGATTTCGTCGATTTTGATGAAAACTGACCGTCATTTCCTTCCCGTTTGAGATATTTCGTCGTTTAAGCGCTCCTTTTACTCCTTTTTACGTGCAGAATGTAATAAGCTACCGTTTAACCGTCGATACAAGCGGAACAGCTCGCAAATCTCGATGATTTCGTCGATTTTGAAGAAAACTGACCGTCATTTCCTTCCCGTTTGAGATATTTCGACGTTTAAGCGCTCCTTTTACTCCTTTTTACGTGCAGAATGTAATAAACAACCGTTTAACCGTCGAAACAAGCGGAACAGCTCGCAAATCTCGATGATTTCGTCGATTTTGAAGAAAACTGACCGTCATTTCCTTCCCGTTTGAGATATTTCGACGTTTAAGCGCTCATTTTACTCCTTTTTACGTGCAGAATGTAATAAACAACCGTTTAACCGTCGAAACAAGCGGAACAGCTCGCAAATCTCGATGATTTCGTCGATTTTGAAGAAAACTGACCGTCATTTCTTTCCCGTTTGAGATATTTCGACGTTTAAGCGCTCCTTTTACTCCTTTTTGCGTGCAGAATGTAATAACCAACCGTTTTAACCGTCGAAACAAGCGGAACAGCTCGCAAATCTCGATGATTTCGTCGATTTTGAAGAAAACTGACCGTCATTTCCTTCCCGTTTGAGATATTCCGACGTTTAAGCGCTCCTTTTACTCCTTTTTACGTGCAGAATGTAATAAACTACCGTTTAACCGTCGATACAAGCGGAACAGCTCGCAAATCTCGATGATTTCGTCGATTTTGAAGAAAACTGACCGTCATTTCTTTCCCGTTTGAGATATTTCGACGTTTAAGCGCTCCTTTTACTCCTTTTTACGTGCAGAATGTAATAAACAACCGTTTTACCGTCGAAACAAGCGGAACAGCTCGCAAATCTCGATGATTTCGTCGATTTTGAAGAAAACTGACCGTCATTTCCTTCCCGTTTGAGATATTTCGACGTTTAAGCGCTCCTTTTACTCCTTTTTACGTGCAGAATGTAATAAACAACCGTTTAACCGTCGAAACCAGCGGAACAGCTCGCAAATCTCGATGATTTCGTCGATTTTGAAGAAAACTGACCGTCATTTCCTTCCCGTTTGAGATATTTCGACGTTTAAGCGCTCCTTTTACTCCTTTTTACGTGCAGAATGTAATAAACAACCGTTTAAACCGTCGAAACAAGCGGAACAGCTCGCAAATCTCGATGATTTCGTCGATTTTGATGAAAACTGACCGTCATTTCCTTCCCGTTTGAGATATTTCGACGTTTAAGCGCTCCATTTACTCCTTTTTACGTGCAGAATGTAATAAACAACCGTTTAACCGTCGAAACAAGCGGAACAGCTCGCAAATCTCGATGATTTCGTCGATTTTGATGAAAACTGACCGTCATTTCCTTCCCGTTTGAGATATTTCGACGTTTAAGCGCTCCTTTTACTCCTTTTTACGTGCAGAATGTAATAAACAACCGTTTAACCGTCGAAACAAGCGGAACAGCTCGCAAATCTCGATGATTTCGTCGATTTTGATGAAAACTGACCGTCATTTCCTTCCCGTTTGAGATATTTCGACGTTTAAGCGCTCCTTTTACCCCTTTTTACGTGCAGAATGTAATAAACAACCGTTTAACCGTCGAAACAAGCGGAACAGCTCGCAAATCTCGATGATTTCGTCGATTTTGATGAAAACTGACCGTCATTTCCTTCCCGTTTGAGATATTTCGACGTTTAAGCGCTCCTTTTACTCCTTTTTACGTGCAGAATGTAATAAACAACCGTTTAACCGTCGAAACAAGCGGAACAGCTCGCAAATCTCGATGATTTCGTCGATTTTGATGAAAACTGACCGTCATTTCCTTCCCGTTTGAGATATTTCGACGTTTAAGCGCTCCTTTTACCCCTTTTTACGTGCAGAATGTAATAAACAACCGTTTAAACCGTCGAAACAAGCGGAACAGCTCGCAAATCTCGATGATTTCGTCGATTTTGATGAAAACTGACCGTCATTTCCTTCCCGTTTGAGATATTTCGACGTTTAAGCGCTCCTTTTACTCCTTTTTACGTGCAGAATGTAATAAACAACCGTTTAACCGTCGAAACAAGCGGAACAGCTCGCAAATCTCGATGATTTCGTCGATTTTGAAGAAAACTGACCGTCATTTCCTTCCCGTTTGAGATATTTCGACGTTTAAGCGCTCCTTTTACTCCTTTTTACGTGCAGAATGTAATAAGCTACCGTTTAACCGTCGATACAAGCGGAACAGCTCGCAAATCTCGATGATTTCGTCGATTTTGAAGAAAACTGACCGTCATTTCCTTCCCGTTTGAGATATTTCGACGTTTAAGCGCTCCTTTTACTCCTTTTTACGTGCAGAATGTAATAAACTACCGTTTAAACCGTCGATACAAGCGGAACAGCTCGCAAATCTCGATGATTTCGTCGATTTTGAAGAAAACTGACCGTCATTTCTTTCCCGTTTGAGATACTTCGACGTTTAAGCGCTCCTTTTACTCCTTTTTACGTGCAGAATGTAATAAACAACCGTTTTACCGTCGAAACAAGCGGAACAGCTCGCAAATCTCGATGATTTCGTCGATTTTGATGAAAACTGACCGTCATTTCCTTCCCGTTTGAGATATTTCGACGTTTAAGCGCTCCTTTTACTCCTTTTTACGTGCAGAATGTAATAAACAACCGTTTAACCGTCGAAACAAGCGGAACAGCTCGCAAATCTCGATGATTTCGTCGATTTTGATGAAAACTGACCGTCATTTCCTTCCCGTTTGAGATATTTCGACGTTTAAGCGCTCCTTTTACCCCTTTTTACGTGCAGAATGTAATAAACAACCGTTTAACCGTCGAAACAAGCGGAACAGCTCGCAAATCTCGATGATTTCGTCGATTTTGATGAAAACTGACCGTCATTTCCTTCCCGTTTGAGATATTTCGACGTTTAAGCGCTCCTTTTACTCCTTTTTACGTGCAGAATGTAATAAACAACCGTTTAAACCGTCGAAACAAGCGGAACAGCTCGCAAATCTCGATGATTTCGTCGATTTTGAAGAAAACTGACCGTCATTTCCTTCCCGTTTGAGATATTTCGACGTTTAAGCGCTCCTTTTACTCCTTTTTACGTGCAGAATGTAATAAGCTACCGTTTAACCGTCGATACAAGCGGAACAGCTCGCAAATCTCGATGATTTCGTCGATTTTGAAGAAAACTGACCGTCATTTCCTTCCCGTTTGAGATATTTCGACGTTTAAGCGCTCCTTTTACTCCTTTTTACGTGCAGAATGTAATAAACTACCGTTTAAACCGTCGATACAAGCGGAACAGCTCGCAAATCTCGATGATTTCGTCGATTTTGAAGAAAACTGACCGTCATTTCTTTCCGTTTGAGATACTTCGACGTTTAAGCGCTCCTTTTACTCCTTTTTACGTGCAGAATGTAATAAACAACCGTTTAACCGTCGAAACAAGCGGAACAGCTCGCAAATCTCGATGATTTCGTCGATTTTGATGAAAACTGACCGTCATTTCCTTCCCGTTTGAGATATTTCGACGTTTAAGCGCTCCTTTTACTCCTTTTTACGTGCAGAATGTAATAAACAACCGTTTAACCGTCGAAACAAGCGGAACAGCTCGCAAATCTCGATGATTTCGTCGATTTTGAAGAAAACTGACCGTCATTTCCTTCCCGTTTGAGATATTTCGACGTTTAAGCGCTCCTTTTACTCCTTTTTACGTGCAGAATGTAATAAGCTACCGTTTAACCGTCGATACAAGCGGAACAGCTCGCAAATCTCGATGATTTCGTCGATTTTGATGAAAACTGACCGTCATTTCCTTCCCGTTTGAGATATTTCGACGTTTAAGCGCTCCTTTTACTCCTTTTTACGTGCAGAATGTAATAAACAACCGTTTAACCGTCGAAGCAAGCGGAACAGCTCGCAAACCTCGATGATTTCGTCGATTTTGATGAAAACTGACCGTCATTTCCTTCCCGTTTGAGATATTTCGACGTTTAAGCGCTCCCCTTTTTACTCCTTTTTACGTGCAGAATGTAATAAACATCCGTTTAACCGTCGAAACAAGCGGAACAGCTCGCAAATCTCGATGATTTCGTCGATTTTGATGAAAACTGACCGTCATTTCCTTCCCGTTTGAGATATTTCGACGTTTAAGCGCTCCTTTTACTCCTTTTTACGTGCAGAATGTAATAAACAACCGTTTAACCGACGAAACAAGCGGAACAGCTCGCAAATCTCGATGATTTCGTCGATTTTGAAGAAAACTGACCGTCATTTCCTTCCCGCTTGAGATATTTCGACGTTTAAGCGCTCCCTTTACTCCTTTTTACGTGCAGAATGTAATAAACAACCGTTTAACCGTCGAAACAAGCGGAACAGCTCGCAAATCTCGATGATTTCGTCGATTTTGATGAAAACTGACCGTCATTTCCTTCCCGTTTGAGATATTTCGACGTTTAAGCGCTCCTTTTACTCCTTTTTACGTGCAGAATGTAATAAACAACCGTTTAACCGTCGAAACAAGCGGAACAGCTCGCAAATCTCGATGATTTCGTCGATTTTGATGAAAACTGACCGTCATTTCCTTCCCGTTTGAGATATTTCGACGTTTAAGCGCTCCTTTTACTCCTTTTTACGTGCAGAATGTAATAAACAACCGTTTAAACCGTCGAAACAAGCGGAACAGCTCGCAAATCTCGATGATTTCGTCGATTTTGATGAAAACTGACCGTCATTTCCTTCCCGTTTGAGATATTTCGACGTTTAAGCGCTCATTTTACTCCTTTTTACGTGCAGAATGTAATAAACATCCGTTTAACCGTCGAAACAAGCGGAACAGCTCGCAAATCTCGATGATTTCGTCGATTTTGATGAAAACTGACCGTCATTTCCTTCCCGTTTGAGATATTTCGACGTTTAAGCGCTCCTTTTACTCCTTTTTACGTGCAGAATGTAATAAACTACCGTTTAACCGTCGATACAAGCGGAACAGCTCGCAAATCTCGATGATTTCGTCGATTTTGAAGAAAACTGACCGTCATTTCTTTCCCGTTTGAGATATTTCGACGTTTAAGCGCTCCTTTTACTCCTTTTTACGTGCAGAATGTAATAAACAACCGTTTTACCGTCGAAACAAGCGGAACAGCTCGCAAATCTCGATGATTTCGTCGATTTTGATGAAAACTGACCGTCATTTCCTTCCCGTTTGAGATATTTCGACGTTTAAGCGCTCCTTTTACTCCTTTTTACGTGCACAATGTAATAAACAACCGTTTAACCGTCGAAACATGCGGAACAGCTCGCAAATCTCGATGATTTCGTCGATTTTGATGAAAACTGACCGTCATTTCCTTCCCGTTTGAGATATTTCGACGTTTAAGCGCTCCTTTTACTCCTTTTTACGTGCAGAATGTAATAAACAACCGTTTAACCGTCGAAACAAGCGGAACAGCTCGCAAATCTCGATGATTTCGTCGATTTTGATGAAAACTGACCGTCATTTCCTTCCCGTTTGAGATATTTCGACGTTTAAGCGCTCCTTTTACTCCTTTTTACGTGCAGAATGTAATAAACAACCGTTTAACCGTCGAAACAAGCGGAACAGCTCGCAAATCTCGATGATTTCGTCGATTTTGATGAAAACTGACCGTCATTTCCTTCCCGTTTGAGATATTTCGACGTTTAAGCGCTCCTTTTACTCCTTTTTACGTGCAGAATGTAATAAACTACCGTTTAACCGTCGATACAAGCGGAACAGCTCGCAAATCTCGATGATTTCGTCGATTTTGAAGAAAACTGACCGTCATTTCTTTCCCGTTTGAGATATTTCGACGTTTAAGCGCTCCTTTTACTCCTTTTTACGTGCAGAATGTAATAAACAACCGTTTTACCGTCGAAACAAGCGGAACAGCTCGCAAATCTCGATGATTTCGTCGATTTTGATGAAAACTGACCGTCATTTCCTTCCCGTTTGAGATATTTCGACGTTTAAGCGCTCCTTTTACCCCATTTTACGTGCAGAATGTAATAAACAACCGTTTAACCGTCGAAACAAGCGGAACAGCTCGCAAATCTCGATGATTTCGTCGATTTTGAAGAAAACTGACCGTCATTTCCTTCCCGTTTGAGATATTTCGACGTTTAAGCGCTCCTTTTACTCCTTTTTACGTGCAGAATGTAATAAACAACCGTTTAACCGTCGAAACAAGCGGAACAGCTCGCAAATCTCGATGATTTCGTCGATTTTGATGAAAACTGACCGTCATTTCCTTCCCGTTTGAGATATTTCGACGTTTAAGCGCTCCTTTTACTCCTTTTTACGTGCAGAATGTAATAAACAACCGTTTAACCGTCGAAACAAGCGGAACAGCTCGCAAATCTCGATGATTTCGTCGATTTTGAAGAAAACTGACCGTCATTTCCTTCCCGTTTGAGATATTTCGACGTTTAAGCGCTCCTTTTACTCCTTTTTACGTGCAGAATGTAATAAACTACCGTTTAACCGTCGATACAAGCGGAACAGCTCGCAAATCTCGATGATTTCGTCGATTTTGAAGAAAACTGACCGTCATTTCTTTCCCGTTTGAGATACTTCGACGTTTAAGCGCTCCTTTTACTCCTTTTTACGTGCAGAATGTAATAAACAACCGTTTTACCGTCGAAACAAGCGGAACAGCTCGCAAATCTCGATGATTTCGTCGATTTTGATGAAAACTGACCGTCATTTCCTTCCCGTTTGAGATATTTCGACGTTTAAGCGCTCCTTTTACTCCTTTTTACGTGCACAATGTAATAAACTACCGTTTAACCGTCGATACAAGCGGAACAGCTCGCAAATCTCGATGATTTCGTCGATTTTGAAGAAAACTGACCGTCATTTCTTTCCCGTTTGAGATACTTCGACGTTTAAGCGCTCCTTTTACTCCTTTTTACGTGCAGAATGTAATAAACAACCGTTTTAACCGTCGAAACAAGCGGAACAGCTCGCAAATCTCGATGATTTCGTCGATTTTGATGAAAACTGACCGTCATTTCCTTCCCGTTTGAGATATTTCGACGTTTAAGCGCTCCTTTTACTCCTTTTTACGTGCACAATGTAATAAACAACCGTTTAACCGTCGAAACATGCGGAACAGCTCGCAAATCTCGATGATTTCGTCGATTTTGATGAAAACTGACCGTCATTTCCTTCCCGTTTGAGATATTTCGACGTTTAAGCGCTCCTTTTACTCCTTTTTACGTGCAGAATGTAATAAACAACCGTTTAACCGCCGAAACAAGCGGAACAGCTCGCAAATCTCGATGATTTCGTCGATTTTGATGAAAACTGACCGTCATTTCCTTCCCGTTTGAGATATTTCGACGTTTAAGCGCTCCTTTTACCCCTTTTTACGTGCAGAATGTAATAAACAACCGTTTAACCGTCGAAACAAGCGGAACAGCTCGCAAATCTCGATGATTTCGTCGATTTTGATGAAAACTGACCGTCATTTCCTTCCCGTTTGAGATATTTCGACGTTTAAGCGCTCCTTTTACTCCTTTTTACGTGCAGAATGTAATAAACAACCGTTTAACCGTCGAAACAAGCGGAACAGCTCGCAAATCTCGATGATTTCGTCGATTTTGATGAAAACTGACCGTCATTTCCTTCCCGTTTGAGATATTTCGACGTTTAAGCGCTCCTTTTACTCCTTTTTACGTGCACAATGTAATAAACAACCGTTTAACCGTCGAAACATGCGGAACAGCTCGCAAATCTCGATGATTTCGTCGATTTTGATGAAAACTGACCGTCATTTCCTTCCCGTTTGAGATATTTCGACGTTTAAGCGCTCCTTTTACTCCTTTTTACGTGCAGAATGTAATAAACTGCCGTTTAACCGTCGAAACAAGCGGAACAGCTCGCAAATCTCGATGATTTCGTCGATTTTGATGAAAACTGACCGTCATTTCCTTCCCGTTTGAGATATTTCGACGTTTAAGCGCTCCTTTTACTCCTTTTTACGTGCACAATGTAATAAACAACCGTTTAACCGTCGAAACATGCGGAACAGCTCGCAAATCTCGATGATTTCGTCGATTTTGATGAAAACTGACCGTCATTTCCTTCCCGTTTGAGATATTTCGACGTTTAAGCGCTCCTTTTACTCCTTTTTACGTGCAGAATGTAATAAACAACCGTTTAACCGTCGAAACAAGCGGAACAGCTCGCAAATCTCGATGATTTCGTCGATTTTGATGAAAACTGACCGTCATTTCCTTCCCGTTTGAGATATTTCGACGTTTAAGCGCTCCTTTTACTCCTTTTTACGTGCAGAATGTAATAAACAACCGTTTAACCGTCGAAACAAGCGGAACAGCTCGCAAATCTCGATGATTTCGTCGATTTTGATGAAAACTGACCGTCATTTCCTTCCCGTTTGAGATATTTCGACGTTTAAGCGCTCCTTTTACTCCTTTTTACGTGCAGAATGTAATAAACAACCGTTTAACCGCCGAAACAAGCGGAACAGCTCGCAAATCTCGATGATTTCGTCGATTTTGATGAAAACTGACCGTCATTTCCTTCCCGTTTGAGATATTTCGACGTTTAAGCGCTCCTTTTACTCCTTTTTACGTGCAGAATGTAATAAACTACCGTTTAACCGTCGAAACAAGCGGAACAGCTCGCAAATCTCGATGATTTCGTCGATTTTGATGAAAACTGACCGTCATTTCCTTCCCGTTTGAGATATTTCGACGTTTAAGCGCTCCTTTTACTCCTTTTTACGTGCACAATGTAATAAACAACCGTTTAACCGTCGAAACATGCGGAACAGCTCATAAATCTCGATGATTTCGTCGATTTTGATGAAAACTGACCGTCATTTCCTTCCCGTTTGAGATATTTCGACGTTTAAGCGCTCCTTTTACTCCTTTTTACGTGCAGAATGTAATAAACAACCGTTTAACCGTCGAAACAAGCGGAACAGCTCGCAAATCTCGATGATTTCGTCGATTTTGATGAAAACTGACCGTCATTTCCTTCCCGTTTGAGATATTTCGACGTTTAAGCGCTCCTTTTACTCCTTTTTACGTGCAGAATGTAATAAACAACCGTTTAACCGTCGAAACAAGCGGAACAGCTCGCAAATCTCGATGATTTCGTCGATTTTGATGAAAACTGACCGTCATTTCCTTCCCGTTTGAGATATTTCGACGTTTAAGCGCTCCTTTTACTCCTTTTTACGTGCAGAATGTAATAAACAACCGTTTAACCGCCGAAACAAGCGGAACAGCTCGCAAATCTCGATGATTTCGTCGATTTTGATGAAAACTGACCGTCATTTCCTTCCCGTTTGAGATATTTCGACGTTTAAGCGCTCCTTTTACTCCTTTTTACGTGCAGAATGTAATAAACAACCGTTTAACCGTCGAAACAAGCGGAACAGCTCGCAAATCTCGATGATTTCGTCGATTTTGAAGAAAACTGACCGTCATTTCCTTCCCGTTTGAGATATTTCGACGTTTAAGCGCTCCTTTTACTCCATTTTACGTGCAGAATGTAATAAACTACCGTTTAACCGTCGATACAAGCGGAACAGCTCGCAAATCTCGATGATTTCGTCGATTTTGATGAAAACTGACCGTCATTTCCTTCCCGTTTGAGATATTTCGACGTTTAAGCACTCCTTTTACTCCTTTTTACGTGCAGAATGTAATAAACAACCGTTTAACCGCCGAAACAAGCGGAACAGCTCGCAAATCTCGATGATTTCGTCGATTTTGATGAAAACTGACCGTCATTTCCTTCCCGTTTGAGATATTTCGACGTTTAAGCGCTCCTTTTACCCCTTTTTACGTGCAGAATGTAATAAACAACCGTTTAACCGTCGAAACAAGCGGAACAGCTCGCAAATCTCGATGATTTCGTCGATTTTGATGAAAACTGACCGTCATTTCCTTCCCGTTTGAGATATTTCGACGTTTAAGCGCTCCTTTTACTCCTTTTTACGTGCACAATGTAATAAACAACCGTTTAACCGTCGAAACATGCGGAACAGCTCGCAAATCTCGATGATTTCGTCGATTTTGATGAAAACTGACCGTCATTTCCTTCCCGTTTGAGATATTTCGACGTTTAAGCGCTCCTTTTACTCCTTTTTACGTGCAGAATGTAATAAACAACCGTTTAACCGTCGAAACAAGCGGAACAGCTCGCAAATCTCGATGATTTCGTCGATTTTGATGAAAACTGACCGTCATTTCCTTCCCGTTTGAGATATTTCGACGTTTAAGCGCTCCTTTTACTCCATTTTACGTGCAGAATGTAATAAACAACCGTTTAACCGTCGAAACAAGCGGAACAGCTCGCATATCTCGATGATTTCGTCGATTTTGATGAAAACTGACGGTCATTTCCTTCCCGTTTGAGATATTTCGACGTTTAAGCGCTCCTTTTACTCCTTTTTACGTGCAGAATGTAATAAACAACCGTTTAAACCGTCGAAACAAGCGGAACAGCTCGCAAATCTCGATGATTTCGTCGATTTTGAAGAAAACTGAAAGTCATTTCCTTCCCGTTTGAGATATTTCGACGTTTAAGCGCTCCTTTTACTCTATTTTACGTGCAGAATGTAATAAACTACCGTTTAACCGTCGATACAAGCGGAACAGCTCGCAAATCTCGATGATTTCGTCGATTTTGATGAAAACTGACCGTCATTTCCTTCCCGTTTGAGATATTTCGACGTTTAAGCGCTCCTTTTACTCCTTTTTACGTGCAGAATGTAATAAACAACCGTTTAACCGTCGAAACAAGCGGAACAGCTCGCAAATCTCGATGATTTCGTCGATTTTGATGAAAACTGACCGTCATTTCCTTCCCGTTTGAGATATTTCGACGTTTAAGCGCTCCTTTTACTCCTTTTTACGTGCAGAATGTAATAAACAACCGTTTAACCGTCGAAACAAGCGGAACAGCTCGCAAATCTCGATGATTTCGTCGATTTTGAAGAAAACTGACCGTCATTTCCTTCCCGTTTGAGATATTTCGACGTTTAAGCGCTCCTTTTACTCCATTTTACGTGCAGAATGTAATAAACTACCGTTTAACCGTCGATACAAGCGGAACAGCTCGCAAATCTCGATGATTTCGTCGATTTTGATGAAAACTGACCGTCATTTCCTTCCCGTTTGAGATATTTCGACGTTTAAGCGCTCCTTTTACTCCTTTTTACGTGCAGAATGTAATAAACAACCGTTTAACCGTCGATACAAGCGGAACAGCTCGCAAATCTCGATGATTTCGTCGATTTTGATGAAAACTGACCGTCATTTCCTTCCCGTTTGAGATATTTCGACGTTTAAGCGCTCCTTTTACTCCTTTTTACGTGCACAATGTAATAAACAACCGTTTAACCGTCGAAACATGCGGAACAGCTCGCAAATCTCGATGATTTCGTCGATTTTGATGAAAACTGACCGTCATTTCCTTCCCGTTTGAGATATTTCGACGTTTAAGCGCTCCTTTTACTCCTTTTTACGTGCAGAATGTAATAAACAACCGTTTAACCGTCGAAACAAGCGGAACAGCTCGCAAATCTCGATGATTTCGTCGATTTTGATGAAAACTGACCGTCATTTCCTTCCCGTTTGAGATATTTCGACGTTTAAGCGCTCCTTTTACTCCTTTTTACGTGCAGAATGTAATAAACAACCGTTTAACCGTCGAAACAAGCGGAACAGCTCGCAAATCTCGATGATTTCGTCGATTTTGAAGAAAACTGACCGTCATTTCCTTCCCGTTTGAGATATTTCGACGTTTAAGCGCTCCTTTTACTCCATTTTACGTGCAGAATGTAATAAACTACCGTTTAACCGTCGATACAAGCGGAACAGCTCGCAAATCTCGATGATTTCGTCGATTTTGATGAAAACTGACCGTCATTTCCTTCCCGTTTGAGATATTTCGACGTTTAAGCGCTCCTTTTACTCCTTTTTACGTGCAGAATGTAATAAACAACCGTTTAACCGTCGAAACAAGCGGAACAGCTCGCAAATCTCGATGATTTCGTCGATTTTGATGAAAACTGACCGTCATTTCCTTCCCGTTTGAGATATTTCGACGTTTAAGCGCTCCTTTTACTCCTTTTTACGTGCAGAATGTAATAAACAACCGTTTAACCGTCGAAACAAGCGGAACAGCTCGCAAATCTCGATGATTTCGTCGATTTTGAAGAAAACTGACCGTCATTTCCTTCCCGTTTGAGATATTTCGACGTTTAAGCGCTCCTTTTACTCCATTTTACGTGCAGAATGTAATAAACTACCGTTTAACCGTCGATACAAGCGGAACAGCTCGCAAATCTCGATGATTTCGTCGATTTTGATGAAAACTGACCGTCATTTCCTTCCCGTTTGAGATATTTCGACGTTTAAGCGCTCCTTTTACTCCTTTTTACGTGCAGAATGTAATAAACAACCGTTTAACCGTCGAAACAAGCGGAACAGCTCGCAAATCTCGATGATTTCGTCGATTTTGATGAAAACTGACCGTCATTTCCTTCCCGTTTGAGATATTTCGACGTTTAAGCGCTCCTTTTACTCCTTTTTACGTGCAGAATGTAATAAACAACCGTTTAACCGTCGAAACAAGCGGAACAGCTCGCAAATCTCGATGATTTCGTCGATTTTGATGAAAACTGACCGTCATTTCCTTCCCGTTTGAGATATTTCGACGTTTAAGCTCCTTTTACTCCTTTTTACGTGCAGAATGTAATAAACAACCGTTTAACCGTCGAAACAAGCGGAACAGCTCGCAAATCTCGATGATTTCGTCGATTTTGAAGAAAACTGACCGTCATTTCCTTCCCGTTTGAGATATTTCGACGTTTAAGCGCTCCTTTTACTCCATTTTACGTGCAGAATGTAATAAACTACCGTTTAACCGTCGATACAAGCGGAACAGCTCGCAAATCTCGATGATTTCGTCGATTTTGATGAAAACTGACCGTCATTTCCTTCCCGTTTGAGATATTTCGACGTTTAAGCGCTCCTTTTACTCCTTTTTACGTGCAGAATGTAATAAACAACCGTTTAACCGTCGAAACAAGCGGAACAGCTCGCAAATCTCGATGATTTCGTCGATTTTGATGAAAACTGACCGTCATTTCCTTCCCGTTTGAGATATTTCGACGTTTAAGCGCTCCTTTTACTCCTTTTTACGTGCAGAATGTAACAAACAACCGTTCAACCGTCGAAACAGGCGGAACAGCTCGCAAATCTCGATGATTTCGTCGATTTTGATGAAAACTGACCGTCATTTCCTTCCCGTTTGAGATATTTCGACGTTTAAGCGCTCCTTTTACTCCTTTTTACGTGCAGAATGTAATAAACAACCGTTTAACCGTCGAAACAAGCGGAACAGCTCGCAAATCTCGATGATTTCGTCGATTTTGAAGAAAACTGACCGTCATTTCCTTCCCGTTTGAGATATTTCGACGTTTAAGCGCTCCTTTTACTCCTTTTTACGTGCAGAATGTAATAAACAACCGTTTAACCGTCGAAACAAGCGGAACAGCTCGCAAATCTCGATGATTTCGTCGATTTTGAAGAAAACTGACCGTCATTTCCTTCCCGTTTGAGATATTTCGACGTTTAAGCGCTCCTTTTACTCCATTTTACGTGCAGAATGTAATAAACTACCGTTTAACCGTCGATACAAGCGGAACAGCTCGCAAATCTCGATGATTTCGTCGATTTTGATGAAAACTGACCGTCATTTCCTTCCCGTTTGAGATATTTCGACGTTTAAGCGCTCCTTTTACTCCTTTTTACGTGCAGAATGTAATAAACAGCCGTTTAACCGTCGAAACAAGCGGAACAGCTCGCAAATCTCGATGATTTCGTCGATTTTGATGAAAACTGACCGTCATTTCCTTCCCGTTTGAGATATTTCGACGTTTAAGCGCTCCTTTTACTCCTTTTTACGTGCAGAATGTAATAAACAACCGTTTAACCGTCGAAACAAGCGGAACAGCTCGCAAATCTCGATGATTTCGTCGATTTTGAAGAAAACTGACGGTCATTTCCTTCCCGTTTGAGATATTTCGACGTTTAAGCGCTCCTTTTACTCCTTTTTACGTGCAGAATGTAATAAACAACCGTTTAACCGTCGAAACAAGCGGAACAGCTCGCAAATCTCGATGATTTCGTCGATTTTGAAGAAAACTGAAAGTCATTTCCTTCCCGTTTGAGATATTTCGACGTTTAAGCGCTCCTTTTACTCCATTTTACGTGCAGAATGTAATAAACTACCGTTTAACCGTCGATACAAGCGGAACAGCTCGCAAATCTCGATGATTTCGTCGATTTTGAAGAAAACTGACCGTCATTTCCTTCCCGTTTGAGATATTTCGACGTTTAAGCGCTCCTTTTACTCCATTTTACGTGCAGAATGTAATAAACTACCGTTTAACCGTCGATACAAGCGGAACAGCTCGCAAATCTCGATGATTTCGTCGATTTTGATGAAAACTGACCGTCATTTCCTTCCCGTTTGAGATATTTCGACGTTTAAGCGCTCCTTTTACTCCTTTTTACGTGCAGAATGTAATAAACAACCGTTTAACCGTCGAAACAAGCGGAACAGCTCGCAAATCTCGATGATTTCGTCGATTTTGATGAAAACTGACCGTCATTTCCTTCCCGTTTGAGATATTTCGACGTTTAAGCGCTCCTTTTACTCCTTTTTACGTGCAGAATGTAATAAACAACCGTTTAACCGTCGAAACAAGCGGAACAGCTCGCAAATCTCGATGATTTCGTCGATTTTGAAGAAAACTGACGGTCATTTCCTTCCCGTTTGAGATATTTCGACGTTTAAGCGCTCCTTTTACTCCTTTTTACGTGCAGAATGTAATAAACAACCGTTTAACCGTCGAAACAAGCGGAACAGCTCGCAAATCTCGATGATTTCGTCGATTTTGAAGAAAACTGACCGTCATTTCCTTCCCGTTTGAGATATTTCGACGTTTAAGCGCTCCTTTTACTCCATTTTACGTGCAGAATGTAATAAACTACCGTTTAACCGTCGATACAAGCGGAACAGCTCGCAAATCTCGATGATTTCGTCGATTTTGATGAAAACTGACCGTCATTTCCTTCCCGTTTGAGATATTTCGACGTTTAAGCACTCCTTTTACTCCTTTTTACGTGCAGAATGTAATAAACAACCGTTTAACCGCCGAAACAAGCGGAACAGCTCGCAAATCTCGATGATTTCGTCGATTTTGATGAAAACTGACCGTCATTTCCTTCCCGTTTGAGATATTTCGACGTTTAAGCGCTCCTTTTACCCCTTTTTACGTGCAGAATGTAATAAACAACCGTTTAACCGTCGAAACAAGCGGAACAGCTCGCAAATCTCGATGATTTCGTCGATTTTGATGAAAACTGACCGTCATTTCCTTCCCGTTTGAGATATTTCGACGTTTAAGCGCTCCTTTTACTCCTTTTTACGTGCACAATGTAATAAACAACCGTTTAACCGTCGAAACATGCGGAACAGCTCGCAAATCTCGATGATTTCGTCGATTTTGATGAAAACTGACCGTCATTTCCTTCCCGTTTGAGATATTTCGACGTTTAAGCGCTCCTTTTACTCCTTTTTACGTGCAGAATGTAATAAACAACCGTTTAACCGTCGAAACAAGCGGAACAGCTCGCAAATCTCGATGATTTCGTCGATTTTGATGAAAACTGACCGTCATTTCCTTCCCGTTTGAGATATTTCGACGTTTAAGCGCTCCTTTTACTCCATTTTACGTGCAGAATGTAATAAACAACCGTTTAACCGTCGAAACAAGCGGAACAGCTCGCATATCTCGATGATTTCGTCGATTTTGATGAAAACTGACGGTCATTTCCTTCCCGTTTGAGATATTTCGACGTTTAAGCGCTCCTTTTACTCCTTTTTACGTGCAGAATGTAATAAACAACCGTTTAAACCGTCGAAACAAGCGGAACAGCTCGCAAATCTCGATGATTTCGTCGATTTTGAAGAAAACTGAAAGTCATTTCCTTCCCGTTTGAGATATTTCGACGTTTAAGCGCTCCTTTTACTCTATTTTACGTGCAGAATGTAATAAACTACCGTTTAACCGTCGATACAAGCGGAACAGCTCGCAAATCTCGATGATTTCGTCGATTTTGATGAAAACTGACCGTCATTTCCTTCCCGTTTGAGATATTTCGACGTTTAAGCGCTCCTTTTACTCCTTTTTACGTGCAGAATGTAATAAACAACCGTTTAACCGTCGAAACAAGCGGAACAGCTCGCAAATCTCGATGATTTCGTCGATTTTGATGAAAACTGACCGTCATTTCCTTCCCGTTTGAGATATTTCGACGTTTAAGCGCTCCTTTTACTCCTTTTTACGTGCAGAATGTAATAAACAACCGTTTAACCGTCGAAACAAGCGGAACAGCTCGCAAATCTCGATGATTTCGTCGATTTTGAAGAAAACTGACCGTCATTTCCTTCCCGTTTGAGATATTTCGACGTTTAAGCGCTCCTTTTACTCCATTTTACGTGCAGAATGTAATAAACTACCGTTTAACCGTCGATACAAGCGGAACAGCTCGCAAATCTCGATGATTTCGTCGATTTTGATGAAAACTGACCGTCATTTCCTTCCCGTTTGAGATATTTCGACGTTTAAGCGCTCCTTTTACTCCTTTTTACGTGCAGAATGTAATAAACAACCGTTTAACCGTCGATACAAGCGGAACAGCTCGCAAATCTCGATGATTTCGTCGATTTTGATGAAAACTGACCGTCATTTCCTTCCCGTTTGAGATATTTCGACGTTTAAGCGCTCCTTTTACTCCTTTTTACGTGCACAATGTAATAAACAACCGTTTAACCGTCGAAACATGCGGAACAGCTCGCAAATCTCGATGATTTCGTCGATTTTGATGAAAACTGACCGTCATTTCCTTCCCGTTTGAGATATTTCGACGTTTAAGCGCTCCTTTTACTCCTTTTTACGTGCAGAATGTAATAAACAACCGTTTAACCGTCGAAACAAGCGGAACAGCTCGCAAATCTCGATGATTTCGTCGATTTTGATGAAAACTGACCGTCATTTCCTTCCCGTTTGAGATATTTCGACGTTTAAGCGCTCCTTTTACTCCTTTTTACGTGCAGAATGTAATAAACAACCGTTTAACCGTCGAAACAAGCGGAACAGCTCGCAAATCTCGATGATTTCGTCGATTTTGAAGAAAACTGACCGTCATTTCCTTCCCGTTTGAGATATTTCGACGTTTAAGCGCTCCTTTTACTCCATTTTACGTGCAGAATGTAATAAACTACCGTTTAAACCGTCGATACAAGCGGAACAGCTCGCAAATCTCGATGATTTCGTCGATTTTGATGAAAACTGACCGTCATTTCCTTCCCGTTTGAGATATTTCGACGTTTAAGCGCTCCTTTTACTCCTTTTTACGTGCAGAATGTAATAAACAACCGTTTAACCGTCGAAACAAGCGGAACAGCTCGCAAATCTCGATGATTTCGTCGATTTTGATGAAAACTGACCGTCATTTCCTTCCCGTTTGAGATATTTCGACGTTTAAGCGCTCCTTTTACTCCTTTTTACGTGCAGAATGTAATAAACAACCGTTTAAACCGTCGAAACAAGCGGAACAGCTCGCAAATCTCGATGATTTCGTCGATTTTGAAGAAAACTGACCGTCATTTCCTTCCCGTTTGAGATATTTCGACGTTTAAGCGCTCCTTTTACTCCATTTTACGTGCAGAATGTAATAAACTACCGTTTAACCGTCGATACAAGCGGAACAGCTCGCAAATCTCGATGATTTCGTCGATTTTGATGAAAACTGACCGTCATTTCCTTCCCGTTTGAGATATTTCGACGTTTAAGCGCTCCTTTTACTCCTTTTTACGTGCAGAATGTAATAAACAACCGTTTAAACCGTCGAAACAAGCGGAACAGCTCGCAAATCTCGATGATTTCGTCGATTTTGATGAAAACTGACCGTCATTTCCTTCCCGTTTGAGATATTTCGACGTTTAAGCGCTCCTTTTACTCCTTTTTACGTGCAGAATGTAATAAACAACCGTTTAAACCGTCGAAACAAGCGGAACAGCTCGCAAATCTCGATGATTTCGTCGATTTTGATGAAAACTGACCGTCATTTCCTTCCCGTTTGAGATATTTCGACGTTTAAGCTCCTTTTACTCCTTTTTACGTGCAGAATGTAATAAACAACCGTTTAACCGTCGAAACAAGCGGAACAGCTCGCAAATCTCGATGATTTCGTCGATTTTGAAGAAAACTGACCGTCATTTCCTTCCCGTTTGAGATATTTCGACGTTTAAGCGCTCCTTTTACTCCATTTTACGTGCAGAATGTAATAAACTACCGTTTAACCGTCGATACAAGCGGAACAGCTCGCAAATCTCGATGATTTCGTCGATTTTGATGAAAACTGACCGTCATTTCCTTCCCGTTTGAGATATTTCGACGTTTAAGCGCTCCTTTTACTCCTTTTTACGTGCAGAATGTAATAAACAACCGTTTAACCGTCGAAACAGAACAGCTCGCAAATCTCGATGATTTCGTCGATTTTGATGAAAACTGACCGTCATTTCCTTCCCGTTTGAGATATTTCGACGTTTAAGCGCTCCTTTTACTCCTTTTTACGTGCAGAATGTAACAAACAACCGTTCAACCGTCGAAACAGGCGGAACAGCTCGCAAATCTCGATGATTTCGTCGATTTTGATGAAAACTGACCGTCATTTCCTTCCCGTTTGAGATATTTCGACGTTTAAGCGCTCCTTTTACTCCTTTTTACGTGCAGAATGTAATAAACAACCGTTTAACCGTCGAAACAAGCGGAACAGCTCGCAAATCTCGATGATTTCGTCGATTTTGAAGAAAACTGACCGTCATTTCCTTCCCGTTTGAGATATTTCGACGTTTAAGCGCTCCTTTTACTCCTTTTTACGTGCAGAATGTAATAAACAACCGTTTAACCGTCGAAACAAGCGGAACAGCTCGCAAATCTCGATGATTTCGTCGATTTTGAAGAAAACTGACCGTCATTTCCTTCCCGTTTGAGATATTTCGACGTTTAAGCGCTCCTTTTACTCCATTTTACGTGCAGAATGTAATAAACTACCGTTTAACCGTCGATACAAGCGGAACAGCTCGCAAATCTCGATGATTTCGTCGATTTTGATGAAAACTGACCGTCATTTCCTTCCCGTTTGAGATATTTCGACGTTTAAGCGCTCCTTTTACTCCTTTTTACGTGCAGAATGTAATAAACAGCCGTTTAAACCGTCGAAACAAGCGGAACAGCTCGCAAATCTCGATGATTTCGTCGATTTTGATGAAAACTGACCGTCA
Organism: Bombus flavifrons; assembly: GCF_040668555.2. Lineage (NCBI taxonomy): Eukaryota > Metazoa > Arthropoda > Insecta > Hymenoptera > Apidae > Bombus > Bombus flavifrons. The sequence continues at coordinate 26,299 of NW_027185091.1, forward strand.
TTTCCTTCCCGTTTGAGATATTTCGACGTTTAAGCGCTCCTTTTACTCCTTTTTACGTGCAGAATGTAATAAACAACCGTTTAACCGTCGAAACAAGCGGAACAGCTCGCAAATCTCGATGATTTCGTCGATTTTGAAGAAAACTGACGGTCATTTCCTTCCCGTTTGAGATATTTCGACGTTTAAGCGCTCCTTTTACTCCTTTTTACGTGCAGAATGTAATAAACAACCGTTTAACCGTCGAAACAAGCGGAACAGCTCGCAAATCTCGATGATTTCGTCGATTTTGAAGAAAACTGAAAGTCATTTCCTTCCCGTTTGAGATATTTCGACGTTTAAGCGCTCCTTTTACTCCATTTTACGTGCAGAATGTAATAAACTACCGTTTAACCGTCGATACAAGCGGAACAGCTCGCAAATCTCGATGATTTCGTCGATTTTGAAGAAAACTGACCGTCATTTCCTTCCCGTTTGAGATATTTCGACGTTTAAGCGCTCCTTTTACTCCATTTTACGTGCAGAATGTAATAAACTACCGTTTAACCGTCGATACAAGCGGAACAGCTCGCAAATCTCGATGATTTCGTCGATTTTGATGAAAACTGACCGTCATTTCCTTCCCGTTTGAGATATTTCGACGTTTAAGCGCTCCTTTTACTCCTTTTTACGTGCAGAATGTAATAAACAACCGTTTAACCGTCGAAACAAGCGGAACAGCTCGCAAATCTCGATGATTTCGTCGATTTTGATGAAAACTGACCGTCATTTCCTTCCCGTTTGAGATATTTCGACGTTTAAGCGCTCCTTTTACTCCTTTTTACGTGCAGAATGTAATAAACAACCGTTTAACCGTCGAAACAAGCGGAACAGCTCGCAAATCTCGATGATTTCGTCGATTTTGAAGAAAACTGACGGTCATTTCCTTCCCGTTTGAGATATTTCGACGTTTAAGCGCTCCTTTTACTCCTTTTTACGTGCAGAATGTAATAAACAACCGTTTAACCGTCGAAACAAGCGGAACAGCTCGCAAATCTCGATGATTTCGTCGATTTTGAAGAAAACTGAAAGTCATTTCCTTCCCGTTTGAGATATTTCGACGTTTAAGCGCTCCTTTTACTCCATTTTACGTGCAGAATGTAATAAACTACCGTTTAACCGTCGATACAAGCGGAACAGCTCGCAAATCTCGATTCGTCGATTTTGATGAAAACTGACCGTCATTTCCTTCCCGTTTGAGATATTTCGACGTTTAAGCGCTCCTTTTACTCCTTTTTACGTGCAGAATGTAATAAACAACCGTTTAACCGTCGAAACAAGCGGAACAGCTCGCAAATCTCGATGATTTCGTCGATTTTGATGAAAACTGACCGTCATTTCCTTCCCGTTTGAGATATTTCGACGTTTAAGCGCTCCTTTTACTCCTTTTTACGTGCAGAATGTAATAAACAACCGTTTAACCGTCGAAACAAGCGGAACAGCTCGCAAATCTCGATGATTTCGTCGATTTTGAAGAAAACTGACCGTCATTTCCTTCCCGTTTGAGATATTTCGACGTTTAAGCGCTCCTTTTACTCCATTTTACGTTGCAGAATGTAATAAACTACCGTTTAACCGTCGATACAAGCGGAACAGCTCGCAAATCTCGATGATTTCGTCGATTTTGATGAAAACTGACCGTCATTTCCTTCCCGTTTGAGATATTTCGACGTTTAAGCGCTCCTTTTACCTCCTTTTTACGTGCAGAATGTAATAAACAACCGTTTAAACCGTCGAAACAAGCGGAACAGCTCGCAAATCTCGATGATTTCGTCGATTTTGAAGAAAACTGACCGTCATTTCCTTCCCGTTGAGATATTTCGACGTTTAAGCGCTCCTTTTACTCCATTTTACGTGCAGAATGTAATAAACTACCGTTTAACCGTCGATACAAGCGGAACAGCTCGCAAATCTCGATGATTTCGTCGATTTTGATGAAAACTGACCGTCATTTCCTTCCCGTTTGAGATATTTCGACGTTTAAGCGCTCCTTTTACTCCTTTTTACGTGCAGAATGTAATAAACAACCGTTTAAACCGTCGAAACAAGCGGAACAGCTCGCAAATCTCGATGATTTCGTCGATTTTGATGAAAACTGACCGTCATTTCCTTCCCGTTTGAGATATTTCGACGTTTAAGCGCTCCTTTTACTCCTTTTTACGTGCAGAATGTAATAAACAACCGTTTAACCGTCGAAACAAGCGGAACAGCTCGCAAATCTCGATGATTTCGTCGATTTTGAAGAAAACTGACCGTCATTTCCTTCCCGTTTGAGATATTTCGACGTTTAAGCGCTCCTTTTACTCCATTTTACGTGCAGAATGTAATAAACTACCGTTTAAAACCGTCGATACAAGCGGAACAGCTCGCAAATCTCGATGATTTCGTCGATTTTGATGAAAACTGACCGTCATTTCCTTCCCGTTTGAGATATTTCGACGTTTAAGCGCTCCTTTTACTCCTTTTTACGTGCAGAATGTAATAAACAACCGTTTAACCGTCGAAACAAGCGAACAGCTCGCAAATCTCGATGATTTCGTCGATTTTGATGAAAACTGACCGTCATTTCCTTCCCGTTTGAGATATTTCGACGTTTAAGCGCTCCTTTTACTCCATTTTACGTGCAGAATGTAATAAACTACCGTTTAACCGTCGATACAAGCGGAACAGCTCGCAAATCTCGATGATTTCGTCGATTTTGATGAAAACTGACCGTCATTTCCTTCCCGTTTGAGATATTTCGACGTTTAAGCGCTCCTTTTACTCCTTTTTACGTGCAGAATGTAATAAACAACCGTTTAACCGTCGAAACAAGCGGAACAGCTCGCAAATCTCGATGATTTCGTCGATTTTGATGAAAACTGACCGTCATTTCCTTCCCGTTTGAGATATTTCGACGTTTAAGCGCTCCTTTTACTCCTTTTTACGTGCAGAATGTAATAAACAACCGTTTAACCGTCGAAACAAGCGGAACAGCTCGCAAATCTGGATGATTTCGTCGATTTTGAAGAAAACTGACCGTCATTTCCTTCCCGTTTGAGATATTTCGACGTTTAAGCGCTCCTTTTACTCCATTTTACGTGCAGAATGTAATAAACTACCGTTTAACCGTCGATACAAGCGGAACAGCTCGCAAATCTCGATGATTTCGTCGATTTTGATGAAAACTGACCGTCATTTCCTTCCCGTTTGAGATATTTCGACGTTTAAGCGCTCCTTTTACTCCTTTTTACGTGCAGAATGTAATAAACAACCGTTTAACCGTCGAAACAAGCGGAACAGCTCGCAAATCTCGATGATTTCGTCGATTTTGATGAAAACTGACCGTCATTTCCTTCCCGTTTGAGATATTTCGACGTTTAAGCGCTCCTTTTACTCCTTTTTACGTGCACAATGTAATAAACAACCGTTTAACCGTCGAAACATGCGGAACAGCTCGCAAATCTCGATGATTTCGTCGATTTTGATGAAAACTGACCGTCATTTCCTTCCCGTTTGAGATATTCGACGTTTAAGCGCTCCTTTTACTCCTTTTTACGTGCAGAATGTAATAAACAACCGTTTAACCGTCGAAACAAGCGGAACAGCTCGCAAATCTCGATGATTTCGTCGATTTTGATGAAAACTGACCGTCATTTTCCTTCCCGTTTGAGATATTTCGACGTTTAAGCGCTCCTTTTACTCCTTTTTACGTGCAGAATGTAATAAACAACCGTTTAACCGTCGAAACAAGCGGAACAGCTCGCAAATCTCGATGATTTCGTCGATTTGATGAAAACTGACCGTCATTTCCTTCCCGTTTGAGATATTTCGACGTTTAAGCGCTCCTTTTACTCCTTTTTACGTGCAGAATGTAATAAACAACCGTTTAACCGTCGAAACAAGCGGAACAGCTCGCAAATCTCGATGATTTCGTCGATTTTGATGAAAACTGACCGTCATTTCGTTCCCGTTTGAGATATTTCGACGTTTAAGCGCTCCTTTCACTCCTTTTTACGTGCAGAATGTAATAAACAACCGTTTAACCGTCGAAACAAGCGGAACAGCTCGCAAATCTCGATGATTTCGTCGATTTTGAAGAAAACTGACCGTCATTTCCTTCCCGTTTGAGATATTTCGACGTTTAAGCGCTCCTTTTACTCCATTTTACGTGCAGAATGTAATAAACTACCGTTTAACCGTCGATACAAGCGGAACAGCTCGCAAATCTCGATGATTTCGTCGATTTTGATGAAAACTGACCGTCATTTCCTTCCCGTTTGAGATATTTCGACGTTTAAGCGCTCCTTTTACTCCTTTTTACGTGCAGAATGTAATAAACAACCGTTTAACCGTCGAAACAAGCGGAACAGCTCGCAAATCTCGATGATTTCGTCGATTTTGATGAAAACTGACCGTCATTTCCTTCCCGTTTGAGATATTTCGACGTTTAAGCGCTCCTTTTACTCCTTTTTACGTGCAGAATGTAATAAACAACCGTTTAACCGTCGAAACAAGCGGAACAGCTCGCAAATCTCGATGATTTCGTCGATTTTGATGAAAACTGACCGTCATTTCCTTCCCGTTTGAGATATTTCGACGTTTAAGCGCTCCTTTTACTCCTTTTTACGTGCAGAATGTAATAAACAACCGTTTAACCGTCGAAACAAGCGGAACAGCTCGCAAATCTCGATGATTTCGTCGATTTTGATGAAAACTGACCGTCATTACCTTCCCGTTTGAGATATTTCGACGTTTAAGCGCTCCTTTTACTCCTTTTTACGTGCAGAATGTAATAAACAACCGTTTAACCGCCGAAACAAGCGGAACAGCTCGCAAATCTCGATGATTTCGTCGATTTTGATGAAAACTGACCGTCATTTCCTTCCCGTTTGAGATATTTCGACGTTTAAGCGCTCCTTTTACCCCTTTTTACGTGCAGAATGTAATAAACAACCGTTTAACCGTCGATACAAGCGGAACAGCTCGCAAATCTCGATGATTTCGTCGATTTTGATGAAAACTGACCGTCATTTCCTTCCCGTTTGAGATATTTCGACGTTTAAGCGCTCCTTTTACTCCTTTTTAAGTGCAGAATGTAATAAACAACCGTTTAACCGTCGAAACAAGCGGAACAGCTCGCAAATCTCGATGATTTCGTCGATTTTGAAGAAAACTGACCGTCATTTCCTTCCCGTTTGAGATATTTCGACGTTTAAGCGCTCCTTTTACTCCTTTTTACGTGCAGAATGTAATAAACTACCGTTTAACCGTCGATACAAGCGGAACAGCTCGCAAATCTCGATGATTTCGTCGATTTTGATGAAAACTGACCGTCATTTCCTTCCCGTTTGAGATATTTCGACGTTTAAGCGCTCCTTTTACTCCTTTTTACGTGCACAATGTAATAAACAACCGTTTAACCGTCGAAACATGCGGAACAGCTCGCAAATCTCGATGATTTCGTCGATTTTGATGAAAACTGACCGTCATTTCCTTCCCGTTTGAGATATTTCGACGTTTAAGCGCTCCTTTTACTCGTTTTTACGTGCAGAATGTAATAAACAACCGTTTAACCGTCGAAGCAAGCGGAACAGCTCGCAAATCTCGATGATTTCGTCGATTTTGATGAAAACTGACCGTCATTTCCTTCCCGTTTGAGATATTTCGACGTTTAAGCGCTCCTTTTACTCCTTTTTACGTGCAGAATGTAATAAACAACCGTTTAACCGCCGAAACAAGCGGAACAGCTCGCAAATCTCGATGATTTCGTCGATTTTGATGAAAACTGACCGTCATTTCCTTCCCGTTTGAGATATTTCGACGTTTAAGCGCTCCTTTTACTCCATTTTACGTGCAGAATGTAATAAACTACCGTTTAACCGTCGATACAAGCGGAACAGCTCGCAAATCTCGATGATTTCGTCGATTTTGATGAAAACTGACCGTCATTTCCTTCCCGTTTGAGATATTTCGACGTTTAAGCGCTCCTTTTACTCCTTTTTACGTGCAGAATGTAATAAACAACCGTTTAACCGTCGAAACAAGCGGAACAGCTCGCAAATCTCGATGATTTCGTCGATTTTGATGAAAACTGACCGTCATTTCCTTCCCGTTTGAGATATTTCGACGTTTAAGCGCTCCTTTTACTCCTTTTTACGTGCAGAATGTAATAAACAACCGTTTAACCGTCGAAACAAGCGGAACAGCTCGCAAATCTCGATGATTTCGTCGATTTTGAAGAAAACTGACCGTCATTTCCTTCCCGTTTGAGATATTTCGACGTTTAAGCGCTCCTTTTACTCCATTTTACGTGCAGAATGTAATAAACTACCGTTTAACCGTCGATACAAGCGGAACAGCTCGCAAATCTCGATGATTTCGTCGATTTTGATGAAAACTGACCGTCATTTCCTTCCCGTTTGAGATATTTCGACGTTTAAGCGCTCCTTTTACTCCTTTTTACGTGCAGAATGTAATAAACAACCGTTTAACCGTCGAAACAAGCGGAACAGCTCGCAAATCTCGATGATTTCGTCGATTTTGATGAAAACTGACCGTCATTTCCTTCCCGTTTGAGATATTTCGACGTTTAAGCGCTCCTTTTACTCCTTTTTACGTGCACAATGTAATAAACAACCGTTTAACCGTCGAAACATGCGGAACAGCTCGCAAATCTCGATGATTTCGTCGATTTTGATGAAAACTGACCGTCATTTCCTTCCCGTTTGAGATATTTCGACGTTTAAGCGCTCCTTTTACTCCTTTTTACGTGCAGAATGTAATAAACAACCGTTTAACCGTCGAAACAAGCGGAACAGCTCGCAAATCTCGATGATTTCGTCGATTTTGATGAAAACTGACCGTCATTTCCTTCCCGTTTGAGATATTTCGACGTTTAAGCGCTCCTTTTACTCCTTTTTACGTGCAGAATGTAATAAACAACCGTTTAACCGCCGAAACAAGCGGAACAGCTCGCAAATCTCGATGATTTCGTCGATTTTGATGAAAACTGACCGTCATTTCCTTCCCGTTTGAGATATTTCGACGTTTAAGCGCTCCTTTTACTCCATTTTACGTGCAGAATGTAATAAACTACCGTTTAACCGTCGATACAAGCGGAACAGCTCGCAAATCTCGATGATTTCGTCGATTTTGATGAAAACTGACCGTCATTTCCTTCCCGTTTGAGATATTTCGACGTTTAAGCGCTCCTTTTACTCCTTTTTACGTGCAGAATGTAATAAACAACCGTTTAACCGTCGAAACAAGCGGAACAGCTCGCAAATCTCGATGATTTCGTCGATTTTGATGAAAACTGACCGTCATTTCCTTCCCGTTTGAGATATTTCGACGTTTAAGCGCTCCTTTTACTCCTTTTTACGTGCAGAATGTAATAAACAACCGTTTAACCGTCGAAACAAGCGGAACAGCTCGCAAATCTCGATGATTTCGTCGATTTTGAAGAAAACTGACCGTCATTTCCTTCCCGTTTGAGATATTTCGACGTTTAAGCGCTCCTTTTACTCCATTTTACGTGCAGAATGTAATAAACTACCGTTTAACCGTCGATACAAGCGGAACAGCTCGCAAATCTCGATGATTTCGTCGATTTTGATGAAAACTGACCGTCATTTCCTTCCCGTT